>NC_071302.1:6266880-6578546 GCF_027563975.2 Plodia interpunctella | reverse complement strand
CTCTCTCTTCTCTTATTTTTTTTTGCCGACTTATGGCGCGCCTGGATAAAAAAATAAATGCAATGTATCAAACTTTAATTGATAAATTATATTTGTTGTATTTTTATTTATTTATTATATTTATTTGATTTTGATACGAACTCCTAGAAATGCAACGTCACTTGACTCGTCCACAGAAATTAGAACATTACTATAATGTTCTAATTACTATAATGTTCTTCTAATGATGAAAAGTGAAATAAAAAAAAAGACTAATTTAGTTGCAAATGCCATCTGTTGTACAACTTGTGAACTAAGAAAGCTCTAAAAAGCTCTGTGGTAGAGCTTTTTAGTCCAACAGTGTGGAAGTTCTCCAAGCCAAAAAAAATGCTTGCTTGCTGAAGCAACAAGACAAGGTATGTACTTATTTTCACAATTGATGATTTTAAATCAAGAAATACTACATCATTAAAATTATTGTGTATCCCAACTGATTCAAAACCTCGTCCGAATTCTCTACAGAGAAAATAATGAAAAAACGTGCTCCGTCTATAAAATGTTGAACGCCATCTATAAATAAAATTAAAAACTAAACCAGTATGAAAAGAACTGCAGAAAGCTCAGCCCGCTAGTAGCGACATCTGGTGAGTTCCAATGAATGAACACTATGCCGGCTACTTACTATTGCGGAACTCAGACAGATGCCGACGCGAGTGCACGAACATCGTGTAGTTCGCGCAGTAGATATACATTGCTGATTTCTTAATGCGGTAAATAATAGTTCTCACACAAACAGTGCAATGTTCGTGTAATCGCACGGCATCTGTCCGCGTTCGGCGATAATATCGGCTATATGAAGGATATGCAAATGAATGAACGTTGCGTAGTCTGTATAAGAGCTTTTATTTACCGCAATAAAAACCAGCAATGTATGTCGAATCCGCCAAACTTTGGCAAACTACTTACCAGTAGTATAGCCAGCATTATTATTTTTTAAAAGTATTTCAAATATTATTAATTCGTTTTTGTAATATTTTTTAAAGAAAACTATTGGTACTTAACTTACCTAAATATAAGTATGAATAAGAAACAATAATTCTAGAGACCTGTGTAAGTCCTTCAAAGAGACTACACGAGAAAGGTGTGAATGTAAATTTATTTAAAAAGCACCACAAGTCATCACTGATTAATAAATGTTATTATTTTAATTAAACCATTTTTTAATTATAATCTTAGATAAAAACTTTACCTGCTTTTATTTATTTGATTTTGTTTAAATTTGCATAAGTAGCCGGTGAAACATGTAGGATTAAGTTTTTTAACATCATATTGTAAATGATGCAAACTCTTGTTTTTGCAAATAAATAATATTTATATTTGTCTTTATATTTGAAATAGATAATCTTAGACACGGCCAGCAAGATAAAGAATGAGAACACTTTTTATGACTTTTATAATACAATTGAACTGAATTGAACAAAACAGTAGAAACATTTATTACGCAGCTGAACATCAACAATGGCATTCCAAGTTCTTGCAACTTTATGGGGTTATAAATTAGAACAAACAGCTGTGATTATCGATTCTATTATTCGTAAACGGAGCTCATTCATGCTTTTATTGAATGGAACAACCGCTCAAAGGGTTACGTAAATGTTGCAGGTACGAACTTAGATTTTATAAATATACATATCTAGGTGGTCGGTAGTAAGATCAAGACTACCTCTTCAATTTTCGAAGTCTGTCCTGAACAATGAATTAAAGAGACACAAAGGGATAGCCAAAGAAAACTCTCATCTTATTTTTATAATTATGCTATTTTTATAAAACGTTTCATTACGTATGACAAGTCCAATTTGATAAGGTAATAGGTATAACATAAAACTTACGCTAAATGATTCTTGTAGTACCTACGAATCAAAATAGGTTTTGCCAAGAAAACATTTTCCAAAAAACTGTGAATGTATAAAAACTAAAAAATATGTAGATACTCGTATAATAAATTTATAGAATAACTATACTTACACTTGGCTAAATCCGGTCCTGAGTTTTTAAAAGGTTTACACAAATGGGTTAATTTTATAGAAGCGTGATTTAAAAAAAAATTAACGTTGTAAACAAGCAAGTCCGATGCGTGTGTTAACTGATTGGTTACAATCTTACAATCAGTTAACGATTTGGTTAGGCTAAGGATACACTTGTTTTACACGGTATCAAAATAAAGTTTCTTCCCGCTCTACCATTGGTGGATTTAAATTTTCGAAGTGGAATTCTGATTTCGAATTCATTAAATTACCTAAGTACATAAATAACTTTTTGTTTTTATATTGATAGAATTGTATCATAGTGCACAAGACTGTACCAAAATGGATGTGTTTTATTTTCCGCTACGATTCAAAATTAAGGTAAGAGTTTCAATATAATTTAGCTATAATATCTTTCCGATCTTCCCGAAGGTTGATTAGTAGGTAATGCTTTTAACATGAAGTCCAACCTTTGTGCCATATATCAATATAAATTAAGTTTTAATAGACAAATAATTTATAATACTTAGTGAAGACATATCAAAATCTAAGACATATCGATTAATTATAAAACAAATGTATTCAGCACATATTCCTATCAGAATAAGAAATTGTTGTCCCTTTATCAAGTGGATGGACAATCTAAAATATTATTATTTAAGTAATAATATTTTCGATTGTCCATTGGATCAAGAGGAAAAATACTCTTATATCCTGTAGTGCATCAAATAGGTAAACAATCCTGGTGGTGGAACTAGGTCCATGACTAGATCAACCCTAAGGCAATCAGAGGGTCAAAATAGAAGTGGTAGGTGAGGGTTTTTGATATATTTTGTGATAATTTTATTTAATTTCTGCAACTGTCGGCGTAGTTAACCTAAATTAGGTTAGGTTCGGAGGCTACATCTCACTAGAAAAGCTGTCCACTGCTAGATTATTCATTGAAACTTTGACATAGGATAAATAGTTAAATACCTATAGTTTCAAGTGAAAGGGATAGACTTATATAATACTTACAAGTTAAAAAACATACTGAAGTAAACTTACCACTACGTAGCACATTTAGCGATAATTATCTAAGTGTTATCCGTGGCTTGAGCTTTTCGTAGCAGCGCGTAGCTAGATTGTAGCACCTTTGTAGCTGCCCTCTTTATTTATCTTATTAAATACTGTTAAGTATAATTAATTTCAAGTATAGTCAGAAAACTATTATCCACCAGTAAGAATATTGTATTTACTAAACTGTTGACCGTAGCGGATTAAACCTTAGTCGGCCATATTGTGCTTACGTTTGAAATCAAATGGCACATCGCGATGCAGTTTTATTTTCATCATAGGATTTTCAATTGTATTCCAAGAGAATAATATTCAAAATAATCTGCAGCAGCTCATAACCAATGTTTGTTTCTTTTTTTACAAATTTGATCTTTATTGCCAGTACTAATAGTCTAATATCCTTTGAAGCACTGTAAGGTCGTACAGTCTGGCACAGTATGGAGGAGAGATTTTGACAGGCATGCGCGATTGCATATGGGTGAAAGCGCGGTAAACCGACCAATCAGACAGTGGTGTTCCGGCAGCCATTGAAGTTAAGGCGGGAACATTTGTCACCGGGATCATTTTAATCGATTTATTTTCTGATGCACGTGAGATCATATAGTTTTCTACAAAGAAAAGTATGGTTGCTTAGGTTAAACTATGTTCATAAAACGTTTGTCGATTATATGACATTATGACGACAAAAATATCTAACAGAATTCTGCTTCTCCTCCCGCGCGTGCTGTAAAATTATGAAAATACTTTTTAAGATTTTCCTACAAAGCCTCTTATGTAGATTCTATACATAGCCACGAACGAAGGTACATGTCCTCATAATTACCTTATTCGAAAATAATATTTGTTAATACCAACATATGAAACAATGTTTTTAAAGACCTAAGTATCAAATCATACCTCACACGATGAAATAATCGGTTAAAAAAAGGGGTTCCTCTTTGTGTAGGACTACGTATATCGTACATACATCAAAAAAAATATTTTTTATTATTTTCCTTATCTGTGAGAAATTACAGTTTTCTAGTACCAATTGTTTCTGAGCTAAGCCGGTGATGGACATACGAATAGATAGACATGACGAAACGAAGTAAACAACCCTTACAGGATAAGTAAGTAGTTTACTAACGGAACCTTATAAAACGAACATTATTTAGTTTTAAACAAACTAATACACACTTGTACAGCCTGATTCAGATGAATTTACTTCTATCCTCGCTGTATCTTTACCTAAAAAATATATACATATACGGGATATATATATATATATATATATATATATATATATATACGGGAGACGAATATAGTTACTTTTACAGCACATATAAATAATTGAAGTCGCCGGCAGCACGTTCGCAGTAAAAATAAAAAAGTAATACGGAGGCGGCCGCGATAAAACGGAAGACCACATCAAATTACTTCACCCTACTCCTTTTTGCGCATCTAGCTTGTGAAATACCTACATGCACTGAAATTTTTTACAAAAATAACATTTTTGACACAAGCTTTTATTGTGGTCAGAGAGATCTTATTATATTCAATGCGTGACAAGAAAGCCCGTTGATTACAAGTTAAGTTACAAGATTCCACCCGAAAATATTATGTACTTACATACATTGTAAGTTAAATAAAAGCTTGTAAATAAGTCTTCCTGCCGTGCCTATCTATATATATAAAAGAACAAGCGTTTTTTACTATACAACGCCCAGCCTAAACCATATAATTTAGGCAGTAACTTTAGGTTATTACGTAGTGCTCAGATAAGAAAGGAATTTTCAAAAATCGACCCCTAAAGGGGTAAAAATTGGGGGTAAAGTTTGTATGAAAAATAACGAAAATCTACTTGAAAATTGGCATAAATGAAATGCAACAAAAATAATGAAACCCGTGTTTCAGGATTTCTTAAAATTTGTCCCTTAGGATAGTTAAATAACGAATAGGTCATTCGTCAACTAAAAATATGAGTAGACAGCTCAGATGTAAACACCGTTTAATTCACGTTGTTACTGTTAATTGTTCGAATCCTGAACTTCAGTTGTTTTGATTTTGTTTATGTTTTTTTTTAAATCGTTTTTTATTTTATATTGTAAAGAAAAAAATGCGGATTTGTAATTTTGTCAGTTTATAGGTACGGAACGACTTCTAAATGTTTTGAATCATTTTTTTAGTTTCTAAATCTTTTGTTATGTTTTAATTAATTTTGTATATAAACTTTTGAATATATCAATTTTCAACATAATTAATTTTACTCTATTCTAATTATGTTTTTGTTCCCACGGCTACATAACTTTGACATGAAAAGAATAATCCCATTTAAAATTTCGCCAACTACTGGCATGAGACCATATTACTAGCATTAGTGACTTTTGATGGAAATTAGGGTTTTTACCCGTGGTTATACCCGAACGAAGCTGGGACGGGTTGCAAGTCTGTCTATATGAAGCGACAACTCAAAAAGTAATGGATGATTTTTTGTACGGTTTTTACCATTTTAGTTTTGATTCGTGAAGCAGATTTAGGTTATGGTTTTACCCAAGCGAGGCCGGGACGGGACGGGCCCTAGATAAAAAGTACCCTATGTGTTATTCTAAGTTATATTCTACCCATGTACCAAATTTCATAACAATTCATTTAGTAGATTTCGCGTGAAAGAGTAACAAACATACATAGGTACCTACACACATACATCCTCACAAACTTTCGGATTTATAATATTAGTAGGATTTTTTTATTTATGCACTTTCTTAAACTGTCATATATAAATTGAATTACCTTAGAGCTAAGTATGTTTTATTTTTCTTTTGCATCCGTAGTACTTATACGTGGTATGGTAAAGTGAACAAAATTAGTAGGTAGGTATTTATGAATTCCGGGAAATCAAGATCAAATTACTATATTGTTTAGGCCTTGGTACAAACTGGACATAAACGTTTTTGTACTGACATAAACAATCTCTATTCACATATATATCGAATTTGTTTGTTTGTATATTTAATGTAGGTACCAGACCTAACTTCACATACTCTACATCTCTAGTTAAAACGTGTGGCATGGCCGTTTTGCTACCGTCACGTAGATGGCATTCGTTATCATATTTCTAGAGTAACGAAACGGCCAAGCTACACGTTTTAACCAGAATGTAGAGAATGTGAAGTTAGGTCTGGTAAAGTTAGGGCGCTTATATCAAGAATCTTGGCTCTACATGAGATTTGACCACTTTTTCATACATTTTGACTAAAGTGTAGAGTTTGTGAAGCAAACTAGACTCTTGTTAGCAACATTTTTCCATGAAAATGTTTTTGGTGGGATCAATTATTATAATACTATACACAAATATGTAACGCTTAGATACTAAAATAATGTGTAATATTTGGTCTACTTAGTTAAGTACCTTCTTACACCTTAGTGTTACAGTTTATTTTATTACATTTTTTATATAGGTACGTAACACCAGATTTATTCGCAAACTAAATATTTCACGCGATAATTTAACCTGGAACAGGGACGTAAAAATCGACCATAAATCAATCCACACACTCTATACCATAGAATAAATTGTATCTAGGAACACTTCTGGCAGTAATCATTTTCCAAATGTCCTTTTCTACTCAATCTTCTTGAGACTTTTTGTGTAGGTAGGTGTACAAACCAGTTCATTTTTACTGAAACCCCGATTAAATAAATATCACATCCAAAATTCATTATCTCCATCCATTAGTAGATGCAATAAGTACTTTTTTATCTATACTATTATTATAAAGATGTAAGCGTTTGTGAGTTTGTGACTTTGTGAGTTTGTGTGTTTGAGGCGGGTAATCTCCGAAACTACCGAACCGATTTCAATAATTCTTTCACCTAATGGTGAAAGAATTATTGAAATCGGTTCGGCCTTTCTAATGAAAGGAAGAAAAAAATTTAGCCTATAGCAATAATGGATAATACATTATCCATGATTGCTATAGGCTACATTTTATCTTAAAATTCCCACGGGAGCGAAGCCTCGGGCAACATCTAGTTAATGTACTATTTTAATACTACAATATTTCTTAACGAGCCTGAAAAATAATGTGTTAACTTTGTGGATATTTGGTCTACGCAGGCACCGACCTTAGTTACTTATTTTATTACATTATTGTGGTTTTTATACACCAGATGTGACGCACTCAAGTGATTTCGCTTTTACGACCTTTTCCCATTATCGTATCCTCACATTTGCCAAAAAATACATAAACTGTGCCTACATACATAAAACCGAGGGGGTTCTGGATGGGAAAATATTGATCTAGTGAACTGATTAGTTCTAGTTTACGGGATCTGTCGTAAAAGACGCAATAACGCTAATTCGAGATTTACGGTCGCCATAAATTAAGACTGTTTGGCCACATTGTGACAATGTAAGGGATTTATGCTATGGATCATAAATCGTATATTGACTGATCTTTTTAGTTCAGTCATGTATAAAAAAATTACAATGTTACATATACATACCACAGAAATCGGATATTACAAAATTTTTCGCCCCAGTAAATACAAATCCTATTACTTTTATTACCTGTACCTACATTTATCATTTGTTAACGTTTGTTATATTATAGAAGAAATTGACTTCTCTCCCGTGTTTAATTTCAATAACCCGGAAGTTGCTTACTGATATTAAATGAGCCTTACATAAACTTCTAGACGTAAATACATCACCAAATATTGGATTACACCGGGTCTCCTATACTGTAGGTACCTATGTACCTAAGCAAAATAAAGTAGATTCGAGAGAGACTAAAATTGAAAACTGCCAAGAAACCATATTTCTTGATACTAAAAATAGTTTCTGAAAACTTCCAAATCTGTTGGCAACTTTGTAAATTTTCAAATACTTAATATATATTGGCTGATGACCGCGAACTTGTTCACGTGGACTTTATGACTCCGGTGAATTATAAATACGAAAGTGAGGATGTTTGTTACTTAGTTATGCCAAATCAGCTGGATGGAATGTATCAAAGATTATAAAATGATCCATCGTCGCCTTCATCACGTGTAGGAACTCCCAGCTTATTGTGTTTCATAAAATACTTGGAAATAAGTAAAAATTCTTATTACTTACGCTGTACAACTTTTGGTGTTATAGTATTGCTGGTCTGTTTGAATTCCACATCAAATTATGAGAAGATCAGACAGACTAACTTTTACTAAGACATCATTTTATTTAATAGTTGGTCTCTTTGTGTCAAATCAGGTGTTCTATTTCTATAGAAAATGCTTATCATACTGAACACTTTTGCTAAGGCATTATATAATTATATTTCTCATAGTTTAGATGGACCGTTAGAGTAAGGCAATAAGCTGTTCCAGTTTTCAAAGAAGTACTCTATATGTTACACCGGCTTTACAATAAAAAAATCATTCAAATCCGTCCTGTAGTCCCGGAGATTTAGCGTGTATATATGCCTGTCTAGGCATTTGTTTTATTCATTCTATTGCACTTTCTTCATCGCCCTAAATTATTTTTTGTAAATATATTAAAATTTACAAACTTTTTACTGTTTTATTATATATATTGACGATGTATTGATATTCCAATGCACACATAGGTCTTATTTAAAACAAACAAAAAAATACAAAATAAATATCATTTTACTAGCTTTTACTTGCAATGTATGCAATAATAACGTATGTAATGCTCGGGTGGAATCTTGTACCTAACTCAATTTTGAAACAGATATATCTTGAACCGATTGAGCTGAAGCGTGTGTACAAACACACGGACCTAGTGTACGAAGAACGGCTCCCAACCCAACGACGTAACTCTTCAATGGTTTATTGCATACGGACATGTTTTTTTTAATCTTTACACGCATTGAATGCTATAAGATCTCCCTGATAACAATAAAAGCTTGTGTCAAAAGTGTCATTGGCCAAAATCTTTGGTCAGCAATAAATAAAACTATGTAGTGGTAATTAAATGAAATTACATTGACTTTTCCAAATTAACAACGAATTTATAAAAAATCACATACAAGCAATCGCCGGTGATATTAGTATCTGTCATTGTGTGAAAAAATATTATAATATATTATATTATAATTAAATCAATAATAAAACAATGTCTTTCTTTTTTATTGGTGGCCAGTAAAACATTAATCCTGGACAGTCATTGTTGTAGAAACTTATTTTCACTTTAATAGGACACCCGTATCATGTTGATGCAGACACGTGGAACGCCATCCTCCTAATAAAATAACTTTAATAATTTTAAGATCTTTTCGATTCACAACTTCAATCCAATTCAAAATTATTTATTAAACATGAATTATATAGATTGAGCTGTAATTTTACCACCGGCAGCCTACCGCTGACCTGACGTCAATCTTTCTTGTGAATTGGTAGGTATTCTTGTTTCCTACCAGCTGGCAAGGAACTGAAGCGGTGGTTAAGAATGTCTGCCTGAGATCGAAAGGTACTGGGTTCGAATCCGTGCCATATGAATTTGTATACTACCTACTTGGTGATTCGCAGAGCGTTTCGACCGCTGACTTTCGAATTTTCTTGAGGAAGAAATCATTTTCATTTTGAAGGAATCTTAGTTTTGTACGATATCATTGGGAGCATATGAAGGGTATGAAAGTAAATATATTATAGTATATTACAGGCTACAGGCCCTTTGATGTCACATTATTGCTTATCAAAGCTACAAACTATAGCATTTCGTCTCAAGTCTAATCGTATTCAATCTACCTATTCATTCGTGCCCAACCGACCCAACTACGGTGGCCATTTTAGCTCGTCACATAAAATTGGCGAGGTTATAAAAATAGCTATGCGCCATTCGCCGCAGGGCCATAAAACTGGAGGTCCCAACGACTCGGGTTTATCCCCTCGCGAATTTAATAGTTTTTCATTACTCAAGTAGATGCCCATAAAAAGAGAATAAAGTTTGGGAAGAAAATTGCATGCGTTGCATTATGGCCGTGCGGTCGTAAATGCAGAATGTATGGAATTTATTTATGGCCACGGCAATGGTGTTTGTAATGCGGCGCGGACACGCGGCTAAGCCAATGAATTGGGTTCTATAGACAGACACGTATATACCTAGATATGTAGTTCTTTTTTCGCACTATGATCAATATCATATCTGCCCCAAAGTAGTCTTGAAATTTTTTCAAACAATAAGATGCCTTTATCTAGTAATTATGGTCATGTAAAAAAATTTAACCTATACACGGGTTTAGTTAGAGAAATGAAAAACTGGCATTATTTAAATTAATTATCTTCATTATCATCTTCAATTTCAATTATGTACTTTAGTCGTACATTTCATGATCACATATCTACATGGATCCGTCGGCACAATCTCTATAAGTAGGTACATTGGAATTTATATTAGTGCCATTTTATAAAGGACCTAAACACAAGTTTGTCAAGGTTATTTGGACTAATTTTAAATGAGAGAATAGATGATTGTGTTAATTCCCTAAACACCTAGGTATTTTGTATTGAGTTGTAGTATTCGCGCATCGGCAGGTTCATAAATTTCGCCATTATTATTAGGTAGTTCATTATTGTTAGGTAGTATTATTAGGTAGTTAGGTAGTCATTATTATTTGTGTGTTTGTGTGTACTGTATGGCTGTCGGTTTTTTTTAAATATTATTTTTTATCTGTGTTATGACCCCTAACTACTTGCAAAACGGTATGTGAAATCGAAATAAATATGCTATACCTATTCCCCAAGTGAAAAACATAGGACATATCTCTTCCTAAACATCATCCCTTCGATATCCTTATTTCCATTCTGATATTAACTACTTACCTAATATAGGTAGGTACATGCGAAAATCTGTCCATCTGTTGTTACTTTTACCACTAAACCACTTGGCCGATTTTAATGAAATTTAGAGCACTGTCTACAATAGTCAAGTTAGGAATTAAGTCTAATAAAATAAAAAATTAATAATAAAATATCAAAAATCAATCGTGCATAATATTACCTATAATACCTGTTATTTCAGACCATGGGAATATTTTTTTACTCCAAATCTTGACGTCAATACGTACCTACAACATGGTACAAATGATACACAAGCTTCACTCGGACAGAATGCCAATGCGAATGCATGAACATTGCGTAGTACCTATGTGTACCTACTTGAGCTTTATGAAGAGAGCTTTATGAGCTTGAAAAACCAGCAACGTATACATACTGAATCCGCAAAGTTCGGAATACTGCACCGCGATAATACTTATAGCTGGCATAAGGAACAATCTGTCTGCATTAAAGTCTAAAAACTAAATCAAAATTAGGTTTTTGGGAAGAAACCGTCGGTGAAGAAAACGGCTAAGTAAACGAAGAGGGAAGGATTAAATCTCCTTCTTTTCCATGATTTTCCGATTTGATCTATTCCGGAATTCTGGAGAAAAATAAACATGAACCACGAAGATTTAGAAAGGCGCGGGCAGTCGGGCACGAACGAATTATTGAATCAAATTTAGTTCGGGCCTTCGAAGTAAACAAAAGGCAGGACTCCTTAATTTTTAAATTTCGCGCTTAAAAACCACAATTGTCATTGTCTTTGATTTTAGTGGTGTCTATTTTACAAGCAGAATCCATAAAAATTTAAACGATAATAGATAAATATAGGTTGCATACGACGCACCTCTCTGTGTCGTAATTAAAATAAATAAAATAGTCATTTATTCCAGTAATCTTGGTTGGTTACAATATAAGGCTAGGACTTCCCAGTGAGTAATCTAATGATACTCGTGATGGGAATGGTCTGCTACTTCCTTAAAAGTCCTTTCTTATAAGGTTCTGCTGGAATGGAGAGGCCTAGGCTTAGGCTTAGGCTTATACCTTGACCAAAACAAAAGCAAAATACATGCCTCTTCAGGCGTGCACGAGTAATAAAAGAAGGTCTGGTTGGATTCATATAGCTTCAGGACCTTTAACCCTTGTTTGGATTATTTTTTTAACTGGTAAGGTTTCCATAAAATAAGATATTTATGTATGTACCTAATTTATACAGTAAACTACAGAAATAGGTTTGTAAATTCATATTTTAAACCCTTTCCCTGTGAGTATCATCAAGCCTAAATACTAATGGAAGTTGGATATCAATTGCTATCGAACGAGGAAATGCAGCTAGCGTTATGGGTACTTTTGGTACAATTCGGGGTAGCATTTTTGATTGACATTGCAATTATTTATGTTTTATTTTATTATTTGTATTTTTAATAATGTGTATCTAATCCATTAGATACACATTATTAAAAATAATTCCAATTATTGTTTAATCAGTGTTAATACGGTACGGTCGCCCTCTGTATTGTCGATTTAGGAAATAAATTTTGTAAAACTTATTTTTAGCTATGTCTCTACTCTAAGCTAGGACTTACATTGACTGATTAAAAAAATATTATAAAAGTCTCGCTGTCAAAAGTGCCGCGAAAATGGTATTGTAATCAGCCGTCCAAATTTATTTAAGAAGGATGTTATACCTAATTGTCTTTTTATTTATTTATTTACCGGCCCTGATACATGTAACATCAAAAAGTGAAGGATGTATTGGTTCCAGTGTATCAGTATTTTATTTTATCTATAACTTCATGCCGCATACCAGCATGCCACTAGCGCCACTAACACGTTTTATAATTATTTATTTATATTCAATAAGGAAATCTAAAAAAATAGAGCTAATTAGGTTATTTTTGACATCACAGGATTTCGATTCCGGTTGAAAAGATCGATTCACATGGAATATGATATTACAACACTGTCTGTCTCGTCTATGGAAAGAGTAGCGAGATTCGGCTTTCTCATTGGCTATCCAAATTATTCTTCTTGTTTTGCCAATATGGCGCCTCTTGTGTTTTGAGATGACAACATCGCAGTTTGTGCCCTAATTGTCATTAAAATGTGTAATTATCGATATTAATTAACTACCTCATACGTTCAAAGAGAATCGGTTATACTAATGAAATTCTAAAATATATTAGTCAAGTGTTTTTACTGCGAATACTTTTACAAGTGCGTCTGTGGGAAAAGTACTAAGCTCCCGTAAAAATGGCGGGTGTGTTATCGTTCTGGGTTGTGTTTTCATTCCAATCGGAGAAACTCTAGAAATTGTTCTCAAGGTGTCCTGAAGTGCAAAGCAAGGTTGTGTTCAACGTGCAGTACGTTTTCGACGTCGGCATGTGTTATTTGATAATTTGACATTAGAAGACGTGATTGATCTGGTAAAGACGGTGCAGGTGTCATCAGTTTTGATGAAATTATTACCATGTCGCGTTGGGGCAGAGGCCGAGCTGGCAGTGTGGCCGTGCCACTGGACAGTGCCCTATTTAGAGAAAACAGTAATTGCCCTTCCGCAGCCCGTTCGGCAGGTACCGTGGGCAAGTGGGGAATCACAAGTTTTACTTCGATCAGGAGTGCGCCATACGGTTTGTATAGCCCTTTATAATATCTAAATATTAGTAAGCTATAGTATAAAGTTACTAACACAGTGCCCGGGCCTGAATTTTGACGCGCTCATTAGTGGCACGAGATTCCCATTAGATAACTGGTGAAAGTAAATTTGGTTCACTTGTGTATCAATGTCTTAACTGTCTTGCGTATTGAATGTAGCATTGTTGTTCTAAAATGGTATTACATATTTATATGTTACAGCTTAAATTATGAATAACTAGCTTTTGCCCGCAACTTCGCCCGCGTCTTTCTTGCGTCAGCTCATAACTTATTATTGACCAAATCTCGGATTCTAAACAATGTATCGCGATTAAACTTATACCAGATTTTAAGTTAGACCATCCACTACACAAATGTGAAAACCAGATCAAAATTCATCAATCCATCCAGTAGTATTTATATTTTGCACTAACAAACATAGCCCACTTACAGTTTTATCTTGTATATATAGATAGATATAGATATTTATTTGTAAAAAAGTAATGAATGAATTTTGTTCTTTCAGCTTTTGCCAATAATGTTGTTAAAAAACCAGTCCAAGATCAGAACAGTCCGCTGACAGTGCCTGCAGTTGAAACTGAACAGGCACCACCTAAGCCTAAAAAATTCTTTAAGTCCCGTAATTCTGAGCCATTTCCACCAGTACCACAGATAACATATGCTCCACCAGTACCAGCAGCTCCTCTTTCACCAGAACATCCATCAAATAGCAGAGACAAAAAATCAACAAAAAGAAGTAGAGCTTACACTCGAGATTCATCTTCTCCAGAGCTGCCTAGACGTAGTACTGAAAAATCTAAATCTAAAAAGACTTTGGCCACAAAGGCCTCTAGAAAAGAAGAGGTACCTGCACCAAATACTCAACCACCTAATAAGCGATATTTGGTTCGCAACCGGGATAAGGTTATCAATTATGCTGAAGATGGCAGCAACAGCCCAATTCCAGATTTCAGTCATTTTGAGCCACCTGTGAAAATTACATCTCCTAAGGTTGCTTCACCTAAAGTTTCATCACCAAAAGCTAGCCCAGTAATATCAAGCCCCACTCCTGGACCAATTAAAAGTGGTGTAGTGAGTCCTTCAACCAGCAAAGATACAAGTGAAGAAAGAAAACCACCACCAATTGTCCTGAGGATATCTAAAGGCACATCTAGAATTGTTAGTACAGATTCTAATGAAGGATTTACTTCACCAAGTTCTGATAGGCATTCCTCCCTTGATACACATTCTGATATTGGATCGGACAACAAGAAAAGTCCTTCAGTAGAAACAATTTGTTCTCCAAAACATGAAGGTCTCAAAATCACAATAAAATGTGCTGGTCTAAATCAAGAAATAAAAAAGGATAAGAAAAGTAAAAAAGAACATAAATCTCATAAGCGCCATTATAAAGCTATTGAAGATGAGCCTTTAAAGAAGGCAGCTTCACCTACACCAGGATCTGATGCATATGATCTCTATAAGACTTTGGCGTCACCGGCTCATGATAATGGGAAAGAATCTATAGTAGAGGATGACATTGAAAGTCAATTGGCTAAATTGGATTCTGCTGGTCCAGTATCCAAGTCTCCAAGGCTAGAAGTGCAGCCTAAGGAACTCCCACCAGAGCCAAAGCCACCTGAAAGATCTACAGGAAGATCACGGAGAAATAGGCCCAATATAAATTACAGTGAAAATGATGATTATTTAGATGCCATAACATCTAATTATTCTAAACAAGGAACAAAAACAGTGAGTGATATCAAAAGAGAAGGTAGGAAAGTGAAGAAAAAACAAGATTCTGTTGAGACCACTACTTTAGCATCACAAGAGGAGATTGTAGGAAATGTTGAGGAATCTGATGGTAACAAAAATAATGACTTAATTGATATATTATCTGGTGGCAATGATGGAAAAGCAAGTGATTCTACAAAAGTTAAAAGCAAGAAAAGAAATAAACAGAGCAAACCTTCAAGTCCTGAATATAATTCTGATGTTCAGGACAATATTCATCAAGAAAAGAAAGACACAGCTGAACCTGAATTACCTCAAGAGGAGCATGATACAGGTGAATCTACTCCAACACTTAGTGTAGATGAGAATCAAATTTATTCACAGCCTACTCAATCATCTGATTCTGCGTACAATAGCTGTCCTAACGAGACTTCAGAAGAAGACAGTCAAAAGATGCAAAATGATGAAATTTTCAAATCTCCTCATGGTGTGTCAGAGCCAGAGGAGCAAATAGATGACAAACCCAGTGTAAAACTGGTGATTACAAAGAAGAAAGGTTCTATCTTCAAGAGTAAATCTCTGGTCAATGATAATCCCTCTCCACTGCCAGCAAGGAAAAGACGACATCTCTATAGACATGAATGGGATGTAAGTGTAAAATTGTTTTATATTAGCTTTTGCTCATAGCTTGATTTATTTATTTTTCACCCATGGACCAAGAATTCTTTTCTGACGCACAATGTACTTTAGTATATGACAAGAGACAAAATGTATAAGAGCTATGCATAAATGCATCACACAATTTAGCAAGCCTTTCAATATTATAATATATAATAGGGGCATTTTTCTAGATCACTTTTATCTGTTGACTGGCATAATAAGCCCTAGATTTTCAAATCCGCATTTCACAAAGGCATTGATATTTTTCAGAAAGGAAATGAGACTCCGAGACCTGAGACGACAGAAACCCCTGAACTGAAAAATCCTGTTGCTCCGGTGTCTGAAGAACTCACTAGAGTCACGCGGTATAGAGCTCCGGATCCTATTGTCGATCCTATTGATGACACTGAAACGGTTAAGCCTTACACTAGTGTCAGATGCGCAAAGGAAGCTAAAGAGGTATATCTAATGCTTATAATCCTTACATATTATAAAACAAAGTCCTCTACCGCGTCTGTATGTTTCTTTGCGATAAACACAGAAACTACTGCACGGATTTTCATATGATTTTCACCGTTATAGACTTTATGTGTTTTTAACTGAGCGAACCCGAGACGGGCCGCTAGTACATTATAAAAATAACTAGAAACCTGGCCCTGCTTCGCTCTGTATAATATTATGAATGTTCAGGAATAAATTGTCAAAATAACATTGTAAACTGCATCAAAGCAAACAGAGGTGGAAGACGACTTTGTGTTACTATGTAGTGGCAAAACAATAAAATTGAATGAATGCTTTGAATGACTTTGTCATTTTACATTGGGTGATAACAAAACAACTGCTTACCATGAACCTAAAAAGTTAACTTATGTCATACATACAATGAACTTATCTTGGTTCCATCTTTTTTGTTTGTATGCAATATTGTGTTGTTGTGAAATAATATGACAGCATTACTCATGTAGTAATGCTGTCTTATTTTTTAAATTTGTCTTCCATTATTCGGTCATTTATGTTGTAATTTTTTATTACATAATCATGTTAACTTTATTAATTTTTTTTCAGTATTATACTGTGGTGAGAAATGTCAAGAAGGCCCATCAGATACAGGAAATTGGAGAGTTCCAGGAATTGAATGATGATGTTGAATATATTTTGGATGCATTACAGGTAATAAATATACATATAGTTGGACTTGGTAATTTCAAATGAGATAGTTAATGTCAAGGTGTGTCCAGATCCGTTGGTACCTATAGACCAACTGCATGGTGCTTTGCTTGTTACTGCCGACTTCATCTCTGTCAACAATTTAAAACCTGCGTTAGTTACTAAGCGTTTATTTTTCCGAGGGGATTACAATAAGATTAATTGTGAAATTTCACGAATTGACTGGGTGCAGGAATTCTCTAATAGACTGTTAATGACTCTGTTCAGTATTTTTATGACTATTAATTCACTTATCAATAAATATATACCAGTTGCTCAGTCAAATAATAAGTCGTTTCTTGTCTGGTATTCTAAAGCGCTGATTAAGCTGATTAAAGAATAAAATAAATATCTTTGTAAATACAAGACTTATGGTAATAGAGCGGATCTTAATGCATTTAGATTGCTGTTTGACAGGGTACGATAACTTGTAAAACAATGTCATCATTTGTATCTAGAGAAAGTTGAATCAATTGTAAACAACCCTAATTTTTTTTGGACTTACATTAAATCGAAAAATAATAATAAATGTCGTACTATTCCAAGCTGCCTTACATATAATAATATTCAAGCCAATACTGGTTAGGATATTTATAACACTTTTTCGACATATTTTCTATCTAGAGATGGGCAGGTGGGTAAATATTGGGTAGGTAAAAAGTGATAAATACCAGGGTAAAAATTAAAAAATACCCATTCATACCAGGTTTTTATTAAAAATACCGGGTAAGAATTGAATATTGTCTTTAAAAATTAGTAAGATATTACTTTATTGGCTTAACCTTTTGCCATTCAATATAAGATTTATATTTAGAATGAAACGAACAAATATATATATATATTATATACTCTTTAATCATCATAAATATTTCTATAAAATATATATTCCAATAAAATTTGTACTTATCAACAAATATTATGTCACACTTTTTTAATTTTTGGGATGCACGATCTATGTGTTCACTTAGATTTTTATAGGATATAGATATGTAACACAATACCAACAATCTAAAGCAAGTAAATGTTTACTATAAAAAATATTTCGATTTTAGTTTTAAAGTAAAAATGCAATATACATAGTAATAATAAAAACAAATAATCACAAATATCCATTTACCGCATAAACATACGCATAATTACTATAAATCTTGTAATATCACACACATCAAAATCAAATCACAGTCTTCTTTTTGACATTTAAAATATAATCAATAATATTAACAACATATCAACAATACTAACATATATCTCCTCTAATAGAACTAATTTAGTAGGTTGATATGGCACTGTTTTAGACATATAAAATAAAATCTGAATCAAATTTAAAATACCCATTATATCTATGTCAGTCTTCATTACTGCTACTATTACTACTACCACAGTCAAAAAATTCTATATTATATTCTGGTGATCTTATTATTAAGGCATTATCTACTCTAGTGGAGTTATAGTGACTTTCGTCCAAGCTTTCGTCTTCACTACCTGTTTGTTCAGTGTTTTGATCATAATCTGGAGTCCATGGACCAGGAGAGTCACTGGCTTCAGATCGCACGGTTTCATTGTATTTGTGAAGCAGATCCCAGTTATAAGAAGCGAAAGTAAGTTTAGCTGCTCTTTCGGTAGTTAAGCGATTTCTTTTTTTAGAATTAATATGACCATGCTTGCTAAAGGATCGCTCTGTGGCCGCAGATGTACATGGTGCAGTTAAAATACGTACTGCTATTTTACTTAAGTTTTTAGGTGAACAAAGTCCCTTCCATCATGTAATAGGAGTTATATTTTCGACTTTTTCCCAAAGAAATCGCTTTCTCCAAAATCCATCTCTGGCCTTGTAATTGGCTAAATCTGTCATAACATTTATATTCTGGGTTTGGGCCATTGTTTCTATAAATTCCATTGCTTGCAGGTCTTCGTCGTCATTCAAGATTAACCCTTGAGTTTTGGGGTCCAAAAGATAAGCCGCTAAATGTATAGGTTTTATACAGTCTTTCGTTCTTTTATCGACTGCATTAAAAATTTTTTGCTTGTCTGCGTTGCTAATTATTGTAACTTTCGGTAAAATGAACTCTAATTTTGACTTCATGTCTTTAAATATAGGAAAGACATTGTGTATATTACATTGGTTTCCTTCTAGTTTAAAAATTGGGTTGGTGATGGGTTCCAAAATAGAGATTAAATGTTCTAACATACCCCAAAAGCTATCATCTAGAAGAGTACTTTTAGTTTCTGAAGGAAGCGCTGTATTATCGTGAATAGCCAGTGCTAGCAAGGCTGACTTTGTTCTATTTAAACTTTTTAGGGAAGTTACATGGCTACCCCGTGCCATGGCTATTGGCAATTTCAGGGTTTCGCCGGATTTTTTTTCTTTAATAATGAGTTCAAAATTTGGCTTTTTTAAATTGTTTTTACAACATCTATTGCTATTTCGATAAACCCTTTAATAACTTCACATTTGATGATATCATGCGTTAATAAGTTTAATGCATGGGCCGCACAATTAAGAAGCACTATTTGTGTAATGTTATTTTTAACTAATTCGAAAGCTTTTTGTATATTTCTGGCATTGTCTCCAATCAAAGATACAAATTTTGATTCACCGTAAGCCCGCATTATTTTTGTGATTTCTTCGCTTAAGTATAAACTGGTATGCCTGTTGTCTTCAGTGGATAAACTTTTCACAAAATAAGGTTCAGGATTTGAAACTATAAAGTTTATTACTCCTTTACTACTAACATTAGTCCATCCGTCACACTGCAAATGCAAATAATTGGTTGTGTTTAAACATTCAGTCACTTCTGTTTTTATTTCGGCGTGTACTTTATCCAAAAGTGTTGTTGACAAGTTCTTCCTGGACGGTAATGAAAACAATGGCTGTAGATCTTGAAAAAAGTCTATCCATAATGGATGTTCCACTAGGCTCAGAGGTGATCCAGAAATGAATATTGCTTTTGCAAATTTTACCGTCAGTTTTTCCATGTCTTCGTCTCCTTTTAATTGCTTCTGCGAAGACGACGATGGCTGATTCAGACAGTGTTCACTATTTTCTGATTCCAACGAATGACAAATATAGGATAATGGGTGCGATGATGTTGTTGCTATAACCGCATCGTTAGTAGCACTGGTGTCATTAACAGCGGTTTTATTTTTCAGCTCATTTCTTACAATTGCTGGACACTTATCACATTTGATTAAATGACTTCCCATTTTGTTGACATTTGCTATTTTATATTTGTGGTCGCAATGCTTGCAAAACACTGATTTATTAGGCCCCACACGATAGTGCTTCCAAATGTTTTCGCGTTTCTTCCTGCCTTTTCCCATTATCTAAACAAAAGAAAATAATTTTACATTATAATAAGAACAAAAATCATTTTTAAAAAAAGTGACGTACATTTCACGATGGTTGAATGATTCTATTTAATAGATCCAATAGCAATTACTCTACGCATTCAACTATTCTACAAATTCAATGTGTACGGCCTGTGAAAGGTTGCTAGTTCACATCTCGCCTGGCACGATAGTCTGTCGTTTGTTGACTAAACTGAAACATATGTAGACACACATATCTACCACTTGCTATTGGTAAAGGAAAACGTGATAAGGAAACCTAACAACCTCACTAACACACACGATAATAAGATATTATTAAAATATTGAAAAAGTATGTATTAAAAGTGACTCACCTCTTTTGATTATATAAAATGAATGAAATTGCACTCCGTTGATAATAATAACTGGATATATATTTAAAAAATATTATTCAAACATTAGGTACCTGGTACATAATAACACAACCGATGCGTGGTGCATGCAAAACAAAATGGCGAACCTGTAACTTCTTAACAACATCAACTCAACTATCCCCACCACTTTCCAACTTACCCGACAAAGAGATGAGACAGAGACAGCACTATTGTTAATGTTCTTTTGTTCTACTGATAACGAAATGTCTGGATATGTTAAACGATGACGGTTTTACTCAAAAAACCAGTATAACGTTTGGTTTCTTTATTTAATAAGAACTATATATCTGTCAAAATACAATATTTTAAATTACATATATATATAGATTTAAATTTTTACCCCGGAATTTTATTCATAGACATTTTATATTACGGTTCTGTTCACTTTCCATGGAAACAAATACAAAATTGTTTCGAAAAAGCAGGTCAAAAGAATTTTCCATCAACATGTTTATAATAAATACTCTTTTAAATACTGTATTTTGGAAGTATATATATATTTATCAATTTCGGTTATTTAGTTGATAGGAAACCAAATTCTATTTAACATAAATATCAAATTATCTGTTGAAACCCGTTTTTTTAACTGATTTTAATTTATACCCGGTGTAAATTCAAAACGGGTGGGTAAATATAGTAATAAATGGGAATTTAACCAAGTCTCAGGTTTTTACCGGGTAGATGCCCATCTCTATTTCTATCTAATTATACACAGTCTACTCCTCAATCTAATACTAATTTACCGCCTACTTTGGCGTCTGGTGACACCGCATCTTATATTTCCAGTATTGAGATTGTATTGGATGATGTCGAGAAACATTTATTGTCGCTTGACACATCTAAATCGGCAGGACCGAACAAGCTACCAGCTTCCTTTTTAATAGCAACTGCTAATATGATATCAGTACCTATTGCTTTGTTATTTAAAAAATCGTTAATTGAAGGTGTCGTTCCATCTATTTGGAAGTCTGCGTTCATAAAACCAGTCCACAAAAAAGGGCCAAAAACAGATATTTCCAACTATAGACCTATCTCCAAGCTATGCCTCATTGCTAAAATATTTGAGCCTATTATATATGATCAGTTGTACCTGGCTCTAAAAACTGCATTTGCTTCTTTCCAACATGGGTTTCTTGGTGGCAGGTCTACAACCGTATTGAAACATTATTATAAAATTTGTCAAGGATCTTTGTTTCCGTCTCAAAATAATGTACAGCTCTGAAAACTACTTAGAATTATGTAAGAAACACCACTTGGTTCCACTGAAAATTCGCCGTGATGTTGCAGATATTGCTTTTTTGTTGAAAATAGCTTCTGGTAAGGTTGATTCTCCTGAACTGCTCTCCAAAATCACGATAAATGCTCCTCATAGGTTATTCACACTTAATCCCCCCCTTTACATTCCAGTTGTATCTACTAAATATCGCAAGAGTTCGTTAATTTTGTGTGCAGGTAGTAATTTTAACAAATTTTCAAAAAATATTGACAATAGATCAATCTATTTGCTCCAGTAAAATGTTGGATAGGTTTTTTTTTTATTCTCTTTCTCGTATCTACTGAATCACTGTAGGCTTATTTGTGAAGTGATATTAGTTTAATTGCCCAAATTTATTATTGAGTAGGTAGAACATAGTGCTTGCTTTTTATCTCCTTATTGTTAATTCTTGTTTATTGTTACATTTGTTTTACATAAATACCTACTTGTAGCTTTTTTTTTCTTGGTAGCGTGTATTATGTTCAACTCATTTGTAAACATATACCGTTTCTATTTGTATAATATGCTTCAGTGTAACTGTTCTTATTTACTAATGTGTTGTTGTTTATTGCTGTTGATCTTCCTAACATAATAAAATAAAATATATATCCTTTACTTAATCCCAATATTATTACAATAATTCTTCACGAGGAATGAACTCAAAACATTTTTACTATTATATGTATATTATAAAATTTTAATAACTTATGCAAAACAAGTTTGACCTTGACAGCATTTTCAAAGCAAATACCAAAATGTACTAAAAAAGATTATTAACATGCTTAAAGTTCAAATACGTCGATCAACTGACTCGAAACTGTGTTATCACAGGACAACAACCCGATGTCGACGCGGTGCCTGTCGGCGATCACGCTGGCCAGCAAATGCACTGCGCCGGCGTTCCGCATGCACCTGCGCGCGCACGGCATCGTGCAGAAGTTCTTCAGGGCGTTGCACGACGCTACCAACGATCAGGTATAAACATCTCTTCCTTCGGCTTACAACTAATAATTTAAAACATCATTTTCATTACAATACTAAAACTAGAAAATGTTCAACACAGGACCAGACTACAAGTAAAAACATTTTAATTGATTATATAAATACTTTTTTTTAGAGTTTGGGTCTCTGCACTGCCACAGTGATGTTTGTATTGTCTCAAGATCGGCTCAATATGGATGTCGACAGGGATTCGCTGGAACTCATGCTGAATCTACTTGAATCTGATGTGTCACATAAGTAAGTATAACTTTATTGCTGTTTTTAATATTATTTGTTTTGGAGATTAGCATATATAGATATATAGTATTGTCATCTCAACTAATATTATAAATGCGAAAGTAAGTTTACTTATTTATTACCTCTTCACGTGGTATCTACTCAACCAATCTTTTTGAAATTTCGGATATATACATATAATTAATATAGATATAAACTAATTTTCATCCCGGAAAAAACGTTTGTTCCTATGGGATTTGCGAATAACCTATATTCTATTACTGGTGGCGCTAAATGCTAATAAACAAACTAAAGGGTGAATTTTCGAGCATTTTGACCGCAGTCATTACCCGTCTTCAAAATAAAGAACCTTTCTAGAAACTTAAAAATCAAATATTAATAAAATTTGGATTATTATTCATAAATTACGGTAGTAAAAATATTCTTATCTTTGTTGAAATTTGAAGGAGGGTAATGACGGTGATCGAAATGCTCAAAAGTTCACCTAAAAACACTAGATGGCGCTATATATATTTTTATGCTATTGGAAAAAAAATGCAATGCAAAAACACTAGATGGAGCTGTGTATATTTTATGCCAATAAAAAAATTGCAATAAAAACATTACATGGCGCCGCGTGTATTGCGCTATGGAAATTTTATTACCACTATATCAATCCCATTTTCATAGAAAAAACTGTCCCCGAAGGCATTTAAGCGGGCGAAGCCGCGGGTAAACAGCAAGTATTATATGTAAAATGGTTCGAGTCAGCAAAGCGCATTGATGTCACCTGTTGTCACCCCACCTGTGTATGCTATAAAACGTGCGTACCGCTTTGTAATGACTCAGTCTTAACTCAGGCGTCGCGCGGTGCGGTGGTGTTGTTTTTTTGTTATTGTAGATTTTTATAATAAATAATAGTGTATATTGGCTCCTCTCCATAGTTTGCAATTTTCTGTATATTGCAGAGATAACGCATATTATACAATAACACATATTGCAGAATGGAGGAAGAGTTGTTTTTATAGCGAAGTTTTGACGGAAATTAAAACAATCATATTGCTTCCAGAAATGCGTTGGATGACTGCGGGCTCACTTCAGTCCAACTGGCGAAAACTCAAGAACGTGTCAGAGAACTTTGTGCAGAAATCAAGAGCCAAGGGAAAGCTCAGCATTTAGATTTGGACAATATTACTGTGAGTATATTAAGACTAGTTGCTATGTGTTACGCAAATGGCTTTATTGTTGTATGTACTTAGCTAGCACGCAAATTTTATAGTTCAGCAAGTGATTAAAATGAAATTGCATACTTAATTAGAATCGCGTGTCTGGGTATATGAGTAGCAAATAATTACATTATATGATTTAAAAATATAAGTACCTCATTCTATAAATTTCTCGAAGACAATATCTTTATATTGGATATTTTTCAATAGCATAGCATTCTGATGATTATTTCAATTTAAAAAAAAGTGACCTCGACCTGAACTGTCAGACCAAACCCGGGACCTCAGTGTTATCCGACTTTAGACTACAGAGTTCGTTAAATATTTATGTTTATTTGTAATATCTAATTTAAAAAAAAACACCTATATAGGGATCTCTTCATTTTGTATTGTAATTTCAGGTCGGGCATTTAGCTATGGAAACTCTCCTTTCACTAACGTCGAAGCGCGCCGGCGAGTGGTTCAAAGAGGAGTTACGCGTGTTGGGAGGCGTGGATCACATCGTGCGCACTATACAAGAATGCGCGCGCAGGCTCGAGGCGCCCGCGTCCACCTGGACCAGCAGCGATGTAGACGTGCTGCGGAAGGCCGACCGCTGCATGCGGGTGCTCGAGAATGTGAGTTGTATCGTACTACTACCTTTCCTAGATGAAAGATACATTTGATAGTAACGAATCAAGTAATGTCTTCACTTTAGTAATAACATAATAAAATCGTTTTATTTACTCTCTTTTCAAAGGTGTATATCTAATGGTTGCATGCTAGTTTGTTTAATGGCTATGGAATTGTTCAACTTCGTTCCAGACACTAATTCCCATGGAACTTGGACCCATTGGTCTTGGATCCATTGGCCCTGGACCAATTGATCCTGGACCCTTTGGACCTGGGGACCCATCATACCTGGTTCTCCCATTATAATGTTAGGTGGAAGTTCTCTGGATTGGAATCTGCACCTCAGCCACAATAGATCTGCATCGTTAGAAATTTTACTGCGGGAATCAAGTTTTCGGCTGCGCTATTAAGTGATACAGCCATCATATTTTAATTCATTTATTCGTCATCGTACATCAATTTTCAATTCTCGTCATTACTTCAATTTTCTTTTAAGTACTCTTTTATATTTTTATGGCCCAATAAAGATATAATAATGATTATCCCAGGTGACTCAACAAAACGAAGACAACCAAGAGTACCTGATCAGCAGTTCGGTGAACGGTGCCGGCATCCTGGCGTCGCTGCTGCGGCGGCTGGTGCTGGAGGCGGGCGCGTCGCCGCGACTGCGCGCGTCGCTGCTGGACGCCGCGCTGCCCGCCGTCACGGTGCTCGTCAACCTGACTCACGCCGCTAGCAGCACTGGTGAGTCACTCACTACCCGCCTGTGAGCCGCCCTGTTGGTCTGGTCTATGATTACGCCTTGGAGAAACATGCCAAAGCGATCTTCCTTAAAAGATATGAGTATACAAAAACTACTAGGAAATCAGAATCTTTCAAATTCTCACAATAACTATAATACATTTCAGTGTCTCAAGGTGCTATAGTAGTCGGCGCGCAGCCCCACGTCATGGAGACCTGCCTCATCGTGTTGAACAACCAAGGGAACTTCATACCCGATGACAGAAACTTCGAGTTCAGTGTTTGTGTGAGTACATTTGTGTGTAACATGTATCAATATGAAATGTACAACGTAACTATGTGGTTGTAGTTTTAAACTAAAAAGAGAAATATAAATCAAATAATCATGTCGAATCCCTTTAGACGACTTGAATAAAATCTGACACCAGTGTTGATAATAACACACTCGAGATGTGATGATAAAGCAATTTATTCTAAACGGTTTGTACTATCGTCAGTTCAGTCTACCACCTGACTCAACTCAGTAAAACAAGAATATGCTAATTTAAAGCTAATCACAATCTATTTGTTCCCACAGGTGCTGCACCTATTAATAAATCTGACTCAGAACAACGAAGCGAACACAGAACAGCTGCTGAACCTTCGCATCCGCGTCGACAACGAAGACGATATCATCTCCTCTCGCGTGTCCGCACTGGATCTCATTGTGGACCTGTTTTACAAACGCGAAGAGTTGGCTAGGTACAATCCATACTCTCTTTCATCTCCGCATTTCTCGGTTGTGTTCCGGACTGTGACGCCGCGAAAGTCAGGGCGGCGTAAAAATTTCAAAATTTTATAGATTCGGCTTTGATATTATATAGACATAGGTTAAATTTTGCCTCTGTTTTTATGAAATGTGTTATTACTTCTTGTTTGCCATTTCGTTGTTGTTATATGGAATTTTCCTTACATCCTTACTTAATATAATAAAACAAAGTCTTCTGCCGCGTCTGTCTATCTATTATATTATATATTCTATCTGTTCGCGATAAATTCAAAAACT
The DNA here is from genome assembly GCF_027563975.2 of Plodia interpunctella. Lineage (NCBI taxonomy): Eukaryota > Metazoa > Arthropoda > Insecta > Lepidoptera > Pyralidae > Plodia > Plodia interpunctella. The sequence goes on along the minus strand of NC_071302.1, from coordinate 6,551,613 downwards.
ACTGCACGGATTTTTCAGTAAATTTCTGACGAATTTGTCGGCGTATAATTTGTTATGATTTTACCCGAACGAAGCAGCTAATGATTTGTTGCCATATTTTCTAAATCAATAATTATTTATTTATTTCTAGGCGGGCGGAGGAGAATGCAGATGCGCTGTTAGACGGAGAAAAAGACAAGCATAAGGGGGATAAGAAAAAGCAATCTCAGGACGACATTGAAGAAACTGTTCAGAAACGTAAGTTGATAATAAAGTTTCTATAAATACAGTTTATAAAGAAAGAGAGAAGAGCTTTTTACTTTTGTATGAGATTTTCTTATACGCCTCATGGAAATTTTTAGTTTTCTAGAATCCCTATGATAAAAAGGCAGCGTGTCATTTTTCTGTCGATGTGTACGTATGTCTAATGGCTTCACACTATCGTCGAACAGTTTGACAAATTTTAGCGGATTCAGCAATGTATATGCCGGTTTTTTATTGTGGTAAATAAAAGTACTCATACAAACTATGCAATGCCACGATGGCACAATGGCACGATAGATGCTCAGACGTGAGTTCAGCGACAGGTGTTGGTATACAGTAACACTTCTCTTCCTCTAAGAAAAATCCTGAAAATCCCCGGTGTAAAAGCCTTTGCTCAGGAGGTTATTATGAGTTATTTTTGATCGACTGACAAGGTAACAGTAGAGTAGAGTAGAGTAGAGTGTAAAGCAATGTGTCGCGTGTCGCAGTGCTGGCGCGCGCAGGCACGCACATGGAGCACACGATGGTGGGCGCGTACACGGCGCTGCTGGTGGGCGCGGCGTGCGGCGCGGGCGTGCGCGTCGCCGCGCTCGTGCGCGCGCGCGTGCCGCGCTTCGCGCCCATGCTGCCCACGCTCTGGAAGTACTACAAGTTCCTCGCGCTCACCGCCAGCGTGAGTACCATCATGTTGATACGATGCGCTCGCAGCTACCACTTTTTCACGTCGTATTTTAAACTAAATAATAGTTAACGAAACTACAAATTACTAACATTTCGGAACGAATACTGCTGAAAAGAAATACCGAAAGAAACTCATTTAAATAGTAGTTCTTATCGTGGTAGATGGAGAAACAATTATATTTTTTACCGGGGGAAAAATTAATAGTGCACTATTTTTACGTTCTCCCCGGACAACATTCGACATGAACCGCTAACACTAATTTCGTTTCATGAAAATTTTACATTTTATTCAATTAATTCTAACTGTTCACTTGCTACTCTATGTACACAGTGCGACTTACTATTTATATCTCACTATCAAATCGATTCACAATGAAACACAGCTAGCTAATCCATCACAGTGTGCCATTGTAAGAAATGAAATGCAATCCAGTAAAGTCTTCATCTGAGAGCGATATAAAAAATGGAATTTAATTTATCACTACGTAAAATTGCAGGGCGAAGCGACGATAATGCAGCATGTGAAATCGACGAAGAAGATCATAGACTTCATGGAGGAGAGCGACGCAGAGCCGCAGCCGCAGCCGCAGCAGCAACAACAGCCGTACAGCTCGCCGTCCGACGTGCCGCAGGACATGTCTCTGAGCGGCCTCAGCTACAGCGCCGCCTCCATGGAGGTCGACGGCTACCACTGAAACACCGGGCTTCAGGTCCTTCCGTCTGGCGAGATATCGATTCTGCCGTCGTGTGAAAATAAACAGTCTGGCACACGAAAATTAGTTATGTGGTCAAAGTCCATCACGAAAATCTTAGATGGATTTACGCCCAGTTCGCTCCAGCGCTTGAGCTGGACTATTTTGGAAAAAATTGGGAAAATACTGGGCTGTGTATGTGTGTACTCGTTTCATATCATATCTATACACGACTTGTGTAGATGAGTGTAAGTAAAATATTTTCGAAAATGTGTCAGATGCGTCTGTTTTTCATGTAACGGTAACAGTGTCAGCTTGAATTGACATGTATTCGGGGTAATTTATTACGCACTTCTCATTTCTTTTTTTAACGCGACTTTAGTCGTTATAAAATTATTTGGACGGTAAAATTCGCACTCTAGAGTTTTGTCATCGAATTAAGAGTTTTAAGATTTGTTCAAATGTCATTATAAAAAAAACTAAATAAAGGCAACAATTTCGTTTAAAGACGTTTTATATTGTTTTTTTTTTTATAATGACATTTGAACAAATCTTAAAACTTTTAATTAGATGATAAAACTTTTTGACAATACTATGTTAATAAAGACAAAACTGTATAACCAAAAGTATATAACTTCACTTCACGTGTTCTTTTCGTTTTTATTAGGATTCATATTAAATTATATATATAATAGTCTAACAGATTGTAATACTTATCTCCGAATACTATCGACATCTCTCTCAAATGGTCGGATTATAAATGCGCGCGACCTTTATGTAAGTGTATTTATTAAATTATGTTGCGATATTACCGAGAAGTTGGCTTATGATCATATCAAAATATGTGAAGTAATGAAACTTGTGGTGTGTTGTCGAGTGATTTAGGCAATGTTAGTGACCTCACACAGGCCTTTTTAGAAAAATTAAGTGTTAATTTATATGTCTTGATATAAATTTGGCTGCTATTGTCGTTCCACGTCGCAGAAAGCAATGAGTTGACTCTTTGTGATAAGATTTGTAAATATGAAATCAATTGTTCGAATCCTTGTACATTGTCAATCCTGTTTAGTAATAATTTACATGCCATTTGTTATAATTGTCACATCCACATAACGAATTCGTATTCACCTGGTGAAGATACTTTTACACAGCTTTATTACCCCACCCCCTCTTTTTGTATCAATAACTCTTCCTTTCCAAAAATATTTTGTAAATATAACACAGACTGTTAAGGCATAGTTAGTTGTGTTGATCATGGACATGGGTTATGAATTCTTAATTAAATTGAGATATTCCGAGTTTAAGCCACTGAACTGGCAATATAAAAGTGCAAAAATAGTTGTGTAAGTGTATAATAGATATGTATTCTTTTATGTCAATATTGTGTCTGCACTTTTTGTATTATACGACTCCGAGAGGGTTAAAATTACTAAGAGTATTGTTCTAATGAGGCACAATCTTTTATTGTAAATAAAATTAGCTAGTAAACAATAGTTTTGGTCGCCGTTGAGAGTTAATTAGAGTGGGGTTTCTTTTATTGGATCGTATGAGATTGTACGCGCGTGTCCGGAATCGCCTGTATTCATAATGAATGTCTATCTTGGCGTCAGTTCGTTCCCGAAGACAAGGAATACGCGCAGATAAATGTACAAATTACTAACGACGTTAGTTGCTCGAAAACGAGAGAATGATATATGCTTAGTTATATAATATAGGACAATCTATGATGTTGGAATTTTAACCAATAGATATAGGGCTAGACGGCAAATGATGGTTAGTTGTTTCATTGTCACGTGTCTTATTTTTCATAGATTTCTGTTCTTTACCCGACTGATTGTCCGATAAGATACGAATTTTATTTTTTGAACCTTAAGATTATTTTTTTAAAAGGAATTTAAATGCTAAGGCACATAAACTACTTAATATTGACATTGTGCACTTTTAGAAGTTGTTATTTTTTCTGTGAATGTAATTTATTTTCACTGATTTGGAATAATGAACTTGTTTCTTTTAGGCTCTCCGCTCACAGCACTGTTCTGTGTTTTAAAATGTTTGCCACTTTTTATTACATAATTCAGTGTTGAAATGTTTGGGCAAAAACATGAAAATTAATAATTTTACATACAAACCAAAGAACAATATCGGTAGAATATTTTTTTATTCTGATTTTTTAAATTTCATAAAAGTCGTAAATTTTTTTAGTCAACATATTTTTATATATTGAAATACTGTTTATATCAATCAGTCTTCTGTAATTTTCAATATCACCTCATGATTTTTGACCTGAATTTCCTTCATCGATATGTATTGCCAAAATGCAACTATGTACATTGTGTTTAACTAATTTCGATACTGAATTATGAATACGCTTATGGATTGGTCACAAAATTATGTACAAGCTTGGATTTTTAATGAATTTGACTAGCCAATAATGATGACAGATATTGCCCTTATTTCGGACATTTGTGGCATTATTTGTTCCTATGTCAGCTACGTATTTTCTATTGTACTCGTGTATTGAACGAAAGCAATATCGATATTAACAATATTGCATTATATAAATCATCCAATTTCTAGATCATTTGCTCTAACAGAATCTTACATTTTATTCACTTTGTACTTATCGAGATATCTTGTGGGCATGTTTCCAATACACGGATAGATTCGTCGCGATTTCAACTATTAGTGAAAACTTATAGCTTGTTTAGATTGAAATGACGTTCGTCACAATCACAAATTGTAAGCAATTTTTATTTTAGTATGGCGCCTATCATTTCAACTTATACGAGCTATATTGTGTTTTTGATATTTTTATACAGTGCTAATACAATAGAAAATAACCTATGACCTATGTGACACGTTATAACGCCGACAATGAAGCTGGCGTTTCGATGGTCACGTGTTTTTAACGTCATTTCCGACAGCTTTAGTTATTTTTTTAAGATTCGGGTTTTATTGATAAACGCAGTTGTGAATGATAGTGATTGCTCTTTTTTTGAGGTTTATTTTTATCTTACTGATAGACCTTTCCTTGGTGTTCGTTGTATAGATCATTCTTATTGCCTAAATTATATTACGTAATTTATTGACCCTATGTATGACTACGCGTAGCTCTAAAATGCATTTTGTTGTTGAATTGCGTCATTTTATCACACCTGTGTTTTTGAAAATAATGTTGTTTTAGACTCGCGGAAGTTTGATATCTTGAGAAATTATATTATTGTATATGTACCGTGTAATTATGTTATAAAGTATTACGTGTAATTATTAAAAGAAGACGATTTAAATATACCTGCGTTTTCTTAAAATGAAAATATTACCAAGGTAGCCTTGTTATGAAGCTATTTATTTTTCTTTGTTTGGATGTTTGCACAATTCAGTACACCTAAAGGGAAATATTACAGCATATATTTTATTTCAAAGTGATTTATTTCTACGTAACAAAACGTTGTCTTTTGAAACAATAACTGTCAAATATGATTACAAGCGTGCTTTTACTAGGACTGGCAATGTAATTACATAAATAATAACAACGTGTAACTTCACTTACGCGTTTAGAGTTACCACAACTAGCATACTAAGTTTCAAGCTCATATAAGGTTCAGAAAATCTAGTTCTAGAAATACACTATCGGCTAGAAAATTCTGTTGAACAATGCGGCTAAAAACTATGTCAGTCCAATGCGTACGCGTGTCAATTTACAATAAATTGACACGCGTACGCATTGGACTGACTTTGCCGGCAGTGTATTGCTAGCGTTTATAGAGTTCTGCCGGCTACACTCGTATCTACATCTTAAACTCGCAGTTGTCATCGCGAATGCATGAACATTGCGTAGTGTGTATGAGTGTTTTTATTTACCGCAATGCAAAACCAGCAATGTGTGCCGAATCCACGAAGTTCGCCAAACTAGTCCCTGATAGTGTCGAGCCGATTCGACAAAAAAATGCGGCAAGATTTGGAACTATCAATAACTATCAGCTACTGTAGCGTCGCGTCTGCGGTACTTGTTTCGTGGCGTGGACTCTAGAAGCATCATTTGCCAGTCCATTCTAAGTGATCGATTTTTGTAAATTCTGTTTAAAAAACAGATGACTGCGTCGCTTGATGTATGTACATTTAGGGTAGTAGCTTCAACATTTTTTGTTAGTTATAAACTAAACAGAAATCAGAATTATCAATATTTTGGTCTGCCACAAATGTGCAACTATCCTACCGCCTACATATCCGAAATAAATATTACATAACTAACAAACAACGGAAAAGCATACGCTATAACAATTCTAACCATGATTCCGTAAATGTACAAAATTAAAACGTTTTAAAAACACATTATATAGGCGGGACGCCGTCTACCCTGGCGAGTGCGGGCGCACGCACGCCCTGCCACTCGCCCGTCTCCGTGTAGTTCTTGTTCACGGCCAGCAGTTGCTCGAAGTTGGCCTTCGCCAGCTTGTGCTTATTCGCTACCTTCTGCACCAACTCTTCATCGTACACGTCTTCTGGTACTTCCAGTTTCAAGTGCGCTTTCATCTCCTGCACCGTCACCAGGAAACAGTTCCAAGGCGACCAATCTTCGTGTACGTGCCAGCGACACAGTCTCAGCTCGGTCAGGTCGTTGCATTCGCTTATCGCAGAGTGAGCGTGCCACAGCTTCTCCACTATGAAGAAAACATCCCTGTCCCGAAGAACGAAGGCGAGAGAACCCCAGCACTTGCGACGTCGTTCGTCCCGCTGCACCGCGCGGAGTATGAATCTATACGGGGCCATGTCGATCCATAAGCGTTCCGTCACATCCTTCCACGAACACGACGTGCAAATAAAGAAACCACTCATTCTGGCGTTTATAGGGAATTCCGTATACAGCTTCACCTGATGACATAGCTCGCAGAAGTAAAGTCGACTGTCCTCCATTTTTCTGTAGTCCCTGATGTCTTTGCATTTTGTAACGCCAGAATTGAGTTCGGAATTCTTGATAAATTGGAGCACGCTGGCGGCGGTCCTGCGCCTGAGGAACTCAAGCTGATGGTCGTTGCACCTGCGAACGAGGAGGTCACATTCTCTATCCAATAGTGTTATTATTTCCTCTGCCAAATAATGTCGGAACTCTTGCAAAGCGAACTTCATGTCCACCAGAAGCTCTATGCGTTCTTTTACCTCCAAGTCTTCACGAATAAAAGTATAATAAAGCTCTTTCAGTTTTTTTGCTTTCTGTATTTCAATAGTTTCCATTTGCACTATTTTGCCATCTCTTCCGTACCAAGCGACCGGCTTGGAAATTTCTTCTAGGAACTTCTGTTCTTTTATCTTTTGGCTGTCCTCTTTCACCTTTACTCTGTAAGATTCGATACAGCGAAGTAGTTCCACTTCTTTATCGAGTAGTAATGTGAATTCTGCAATTTTTGGACCTTTGGCGTGTAATTGGGAAATCCTAGCAATTTCTGCGTGCTTCCAGCGATCAACCTGCAAAAAAATACAAAAAAAATATATTCTACTGGAAGTTTGCATACAAAAATATATAATAATATGAACTCTAATGGGCTATGCGATTCTACTGGAATTTTTATATAAATTAGTAGTGCCTTTGTACTTATTTTGTTATTTGTAAGCTTTATATTTGCAGTGCAAAATTGTGTACACAAATAAATATATATTTTCATCATCCAGTTTGACCAGCATTAACAAATACCTACATCAGTTGCTATAGAGTAACATTGATAATAACACGGGCGCGAAAGAGAGAATGTTTTGATCACGTGTCAATGAGCCAACGTTTTGACCCAGATTCCAAGTAAAGCTTTTTTGAGAAGACACGGATATTTTTCTCCGATTAGAACTGCTACTAACAGAACTGAACGATATAAGAATCTTGTGACCTGTTTTGAACACGCAAAGAAATAAAGCTGATACATAAGGCAGAAATGGATCACCATTGCATATAGCTGATCGAAGTCCTCACGCGTCCTGGGATATGTTTTGGTCACGAGGTCCTTGCGCAGGCGTCGATCCATTGCCTCTCGCTCCAAACGTTCTTCTTCCTTCATTCTTTCTATTCGTTCTCTAGAAACACAAAAATATAGCAGTCACATCGTCAATGCAGTAGCAGTTACGTCGTCAATGTATCTAATAGTAAAAAGTAACTAGACGGTATTCTTTCAGATTTTTAAATTGAATAGTGAAATCTATAATGAAAGCAGAGTGAGGAACACGCGCTTTCTTCCGCCTGGCCATGGCGGAAGGGGCAAACCCATGAAATGCTGGCTTGATGTCGTAAAGCATTATATGCGTGCCAATAATGATCTGACAAATAGGGATGCCGACAGCCGATAATAGTCTAAAAATATTTGTTTCTAAAATACCTGCATTCCGCAAGCCATCTAGCGACTTTCTGTCGAAACTGGTGGTGTCTGAGAGCTCGCTGGATGACGGTGGCGTAGTGGTTGTGGTTGAGGCGGATGATCATCTCTTCATAGGTCTCGTAGGGCTGCGGCACCACGATCTTGTCCGTCACGCTAGGAATATACGCGTGAACTGTCTCCATCTGCGTTGATTGGCTGTAGCATGTGTCCTAAAAAAGAAAAATAAGGTCGAAGATTTGGCTGTGATTTTTCAGTGGGCCTCCAGCTCGGTGTAAACAGTCCCTTTTTGGTTTGTTTTGATTTTAATTGGCTCTTTGGTTGCCTTATGTTACATATCGACTGTCAAGGCTAGTTATCCCTTAATCGTCCCATACGACATCCACGGGAGGTTATGGAGGAGTCTTACTCTAAAGTGACAAACACACGCATTATCATTCCTGTGCTTCTCTCATCATTTATTCTTCTGTATATCGATAAAACAAGCACGATTTTGTCTACATTTAACTGAGGTATCTGCAAAAAAATCAATAATCAAAAATAAGGTAAATACTGAAAACTACTTACGTAAAGTTTTTCTTTCTCTTCAGCCGTTTGGGTGTCTCTACACGTTTTCTTTTCAGGGGGTAGTTTTTCGGGCTTCTGTGGTGTCTGCGTGTAAGCATGATGGTACTCAGTCCCTGCAATGAGAAAACACGATATTATTGGGTCTGTTTCACATTTCGCTTGCTAATAAAGTATCCGGTTCACTGTAAGAGATTCCTACATGGGATAAGTCCGCCATTGTACAATATACTGTGTCTAGTATTAATTTTATTTGTGTACTTACATTCGTGCAATAAGTTGTTGCAAACAAACAAGTGTTTGATAGTCTTAATACGTGTTTACTTTACTACTCTAAAACGTGTAATAAATTGATTAATATGTTCGGATGAACCCTCCAACACGTACATAGATACAGTCAACTGTATCTCAAATACATAACGTTGTATTGTCCCCAGACGTGGAAATACAGTAAATTGTCAATGATTTAGTGTAAGTTGATGAGCAATTAACTGAACGATTTACTTATAATATATTGAATTTAAGTGTACATTTATGTATCAAAATTTCCTACTGAATGCGTGTAGATACATAGTCCGTAAATGCAGTATCCTGCAGAAACTTCGATTTGTTTGTTCCATGTTGTGGATATCAAGAAATGTTTTTTATATAGATACCTGTGTGAACATTTCTATATCCTCCAAGATAAGGCTTTTTCATTGGTTCAGAAAATATTTCTACATTGATTTGTTTGCATGTACGGCCGAACGGCACCGTAACTGTTAAAACATCATTCACAGCTATTTCTTTGTAAAGCTTGTCCAAGTTCAGGACTTCGTTGTTCTTCGTCATCAATTCCACTTCCACAATGCCATACTTATTGTAATCCAAATCCAATAAAGCCATCCGATCTTTAAGCGTGTGATCTCCTCTCACCATCACCAAGTTATCAGGGTCCGTTAGGAAAACTCCCGCCAAATTCTTTTTTATCTCGTGGACTTTCATTATAGAATGGTAAGAGCGAGTGAACGTTTCGTTTTGATTGAGTACTCTAAATTTAATGGCTATAAAAGGCATTGTCTTTTTCTTTGGTATGACGGCGTGTAAAAGTTCATGGACGTATGACTCCTTCGGAATAGAGGATAGAGCGAAGTCTTCGGAGTCTTTAGTGAACACATCGACGATTAAGTTGCCTAGGGCATCAGTCTTCAGGTCGGAGAGGAGGCTAGTGTCCTTCAATATGGTTCTGTTTTTTGTTAGGAGCAGGTTGTTGTTTGACACGGAGAGCAGTCTGGCTAGTTTACGTTTGACAAATTTAACTGGCGTATTCGCAGGGAAGACTTTGTTGAACACTTGGTCGGGGTGGAGGGGGGACTTGAACGTGACGAGGATGTGGCTGATGGGGCACTTGTACTGCTCGAGGTCCCGGGCACACGGAGCCGTGGAGTACCGGGACGTGGCGTCGTCAGCCGGGGGAGAGCACACACGCTTGTAAGGCGGAGCCGTCAGGAGCTTCTCCCGACCTAATTCGCATTGGCACGCAACTACCTCTTTTAGGCAATCCGGGTGTGGGGCATATCCTATAGTATTACTTTCATCCATCTTGCTACGTGATTTTTTACAGCAACTGACTAAAACTGTAGAAGTTTAAACAAAATATAAAATAAATAATCTACTTTTAATACGATTTTGACAAAATACAGCAGGTTGTTTACTTTATCTAACGACGGTTGCTAAGAAACACATAACCACTGACTGACATACATGGAATTAGTAGGTACTCCGTATGAAGAACTTACTAAATCCATGCTGACATGTCATTAGTTGGTACTACGTACGGAGTACCAACTGATTCCATGGGCAAGACATACAAATTATAAATATCGATATTAAACGTAGCATCAATTGTCTGTCTATATGGTCCTTCGTGAAGAAGTACATCCAAGTTATACCTAGGTAGGTATAACTTGGTCGCATTTTCTTTATTTTTGCTCACCGACTAACTAGATGGTCTGTAGGAGACATTGATTTTATAATTACGTAACATAGCCTATATTACCCACTGGGTAATATATAGGGTATGTTACGTAATACCCAGGCAGGTTAAAGTGTGGATTCTAATGGTACCTAAGTACACATCGTTATCTCATGTCGAGTCAAATTGCGTGCAAGTCACAAAAAATACAAACGTTGTTATTATTTTCTTTGCTCATTTTCTTCTCACATTACACGAGGTGTTCAATTCCATAATCCGTGTCTGGTGATCCATGACCTGTAAACACCTTTCATGTCCATCGACCCAGATAACTGCCTCCGTCTCACAAATCACAATTTTAATAAATATTAGATTAAATACCTAACACTGTACTTTATTTACATTGATTTGATTTTATTCATTACGATTTAAATGTCATTCTATTTTTTTATAATTTTAACGTGTTATGAGGGATTTCGTAAAAGAATTATTAAATTTTCTTAATCAACCCTTCAAAAGAACCACCCAAAGACGCTCTCAAGAAATAAACTTTATTAAAGCAAAAGTCATGACAAATTATGACTTTCTAGTACTAACTAAAACTGAATTTAGCTAAGAAAGATTAGAAAAAAGAAATTGGATACGGCGAAGATTGTTCGTTCATTACGGAACCCTAAAAACAACAACAACTACTGAGGTACTGGCGTAAACAGGCGTTGTACAAGAGTTTACTTTTGTTCTTTCAATAAAAAGCAAATTAACCACAAGCTGAACTGTAAACTCCTTTGAGATTTTTCCAAGGATGAGTGTTCATAACGTTCATAAAATATAGAGTAGGTACTTATATCAAAGAAAGTAGTTTGCACAAACGTTTCTCTTTGTAACAAAACCACACCACATTAACTTTTTAGTGATGTCGAAAGACAGCTTAGGTAGTTCTTTTCCCATAATTAAAAATGTTGTACATATAGGGTATAAGGGCTGTCATTGATAGTCCTTTGTGTCAAACTGTATAACACTGGAATTTCTTGCTCGTAAATAAACAATACAATTGGATATTTTACCAAATAAAAATTGATACTGTTTATTTAAAATTTTTCGTTCGTCCTATCGATATCACAACGATTTTTTTCCTTCTGTTTTTATTTATCAGAAATCAAAGTTTGAATCACTAGAACCATATCAACCGCCACACTAACTTCTTACGAAGCCCTCATGGCACTATACCCTATTCCAATATGCGCGTAGTAAAAACTATTGATCAGCAATAACTAAACCTAAGTAGGTGGTTGATAGTTAATAAAAATTGAGAAAACAATAAAATTACAGCGCAATAAAAGAGCGAATGTGCCGAGCATAGCTAGCGTGATATTAAATTCCTCCGAAAACATAAAAATGATTTTCGATCGTAAAAGTATAATTTACAGACGTAAAAATGCGCTGAGTTATATGTTACGCGGAGTCTTGCAAGCAGACTTGAGGTATTCGATGCAGTTTTATTTTCCTGACATATAACAAATTGCTTACATATCAAACTGTTCTTTTTAGGATTGAACGGAGAAATATAACAAAGCAAAAAAGTGTGAAAAGCTGTATGGTCGACGGATCCGAACGATTTCTGGGGACCGATTCTCACGCAATGGAAGTTCACTTAATCAGTTTTCTTCATTTTTTTCTGAAGGTTCTGCTACTGTTTCTGCATTTACAAAAAATCTACGTCAAAAAGATCGAGCGAATGAATAGATAGATCGAAGATTTTCGTTTGCAAATTTGCATAAAACAACCGAAAAAAGTTGGGGAAAATTGATGAAGTGAACTTTATTGCGTGAGAATCGGGTTTCTGGTCTTCAAATGCTTTACTTATAAATTAAATTTAAAATGCTCTCTAAAGATTATGTATTAGTGATCATAGAATAAGTGTAATCAGTAAGAATCTTCTTTTTTATCTCGTATGTTTACTACAACGATGTCAGATTTCCTTACGATGTTTTTACCTACTTCATCTGAAGCAATTACCACTGCAACATACTGACACTGCTTGCGAAAAAAATTGAACACTGAATAGAGCTCGGTCGTCTCTAGGTACTTTATTCTTATACTTGATTGTATGATTTTCCAAAATCCTAAAATACAATTAAGTTTTGTGAACTAAAACATCAAAAGAAAAACGTAATGAAAACTCATATGCGGCGGATCTAAATAAGTGGAGTTGGCCAGCGCTAGCCGCTGGGATGTTAACTAGTTGGATCGTATTATTGCGTTTGAGGACGTGCGTTCTGTAAACACGTGTTTTAATCAAGCCTGTTGCTTCGCTTCCGTAGCTGCTGGCACAAAATAGCCACAGTTTTGATGGATACTTTCATTAAGCTTTGCCCCACATGGTAAACTCACTTTTATAAGTTTAAAATATATATAAGCAGTAAGATGATGATAAATAAATAAATACATGTCTTTAGGTAACTGCGTAGGTAACTTTTGCTACGAAAATGGACGAAGGAATTTCCTTTATAGCTGATAAAAGAATCAATGTTTTTTATAAATTTATATTATTAGTGGCCCGTCTCACATATGTTCGCGTAAAACAAAACGATATTAAATTGTACACCTAAACCTTCCTTAGAAGTCGCACTATCCATTGGGAAAACAGTGTAAAAATCCGTCCAATAGTTTTTGTATTTATCGTATTAATACTGACAGTAGTCGCGGATTTATATTTAAAAGGTACCGTTCTTAAATTTTAGCTACTCCTACAGCATGTCAGCATTTTTTACAAAAGTGTGGAAACGAGACAAGAAAACTTAAGTCTGTCAACAAATAATTGTATAAAAATAAACAATAATTGGGTAAGTAGGTATACACATTGAGTACCAAAAATGGGTACAACATAGGTAGATTCATTGTACAAATTCAAATTCAAATCAAATTCAAATCATTTATTCAGAAATTAGACCTTCACAGGCATTTTTTCTCGTCAATCTTTATATTTATAGTTATTTCTCACAAGCTACAAACTACTGGCATTTCGGAACGACCACTGCTGAGAAGAAATGCCGAAAGAAACTCATTTGAACAGTGTTGGTCCCTATCATGCCAGATCGGCTTACCATTATTGTTTCTTACAATGTTTTTTTTTTCTTTCTAATAATATATAAAAGTACATAATGTACGTAGTCAAAAGGTATATCAAAACAGGTTATGAATGTGATCCGAGTGCTGACTATAATATATATACAATGAATTTATCTAATCCCTGAAAAGTTGACGATCGCGATGGAAAGATAACGGATGACGCTCGTCTTCCGTCGTCACTTTACTTTGCAGCTGCGGCGAGCAAAGAAAAACTTTGCATGTGTTTTATTACCACGGAAGCGGACCGCTTCAGGGCTTAATTTCAACCCGATGCGACTCGCCTTAATTGTTTTATTCTATGATGGTAAACAGTTAAACAAATATGACTGGTTTGAGTACGGATTATTAACAAAATATTGTTCCTGTTTCGTCGTGTTGCAGCTACTACGTGCAACTAAAAGTTTAGGCTATTATAAAACTATGTGATGTTATTAGCATTTGTGTGATTCTTTTTTTGTTTGATACTGACTTATTTAAAGTATTTGTTAAAAACGCAGATTAAAAATAATGAAATCTTTTATATATTTTCGTAATTTTATAAATCGCTGAAATAAATTTCATTTCATTTATAGTTTACTACTATAACCAACCTCACCCTAAATTTCCTTTTCGTTGAAATATTACTGCATAATCCTTAACACATCTAAAATAAATTGTATATATATAAAAATCCACAATTGAAGCCTGTTTAATCAAAGAAAAGTTCAAAATTACACCTTCCATTCATCCCCGAACAATTGGGGTGAACAATTTTATAGCGCCCGAAGCGAGAGGGTTGTAGGGGTGCACGGATTCATTCGATTAAACCCAGTGTACACGGAATTATCAAACGGACGCACCGACAACCCAACGGGCTGTGAGAGCCTCTACATTAATAGTTTTTGTTCCAAACTCGACTCGCGGAAAAGAGGAGTTTGGTCGGGTTTAGGGTCCCGTAAATAAATTAAAATATGGAACATCTTACAAGGTACACAGGTATGTGGTATGTACATAATCTTCTGTTTGTCACAGAAAATAATAATCTACTAAGTCTTAAAATACCCGCGTTTACGATTTCATAGTTGTACCTAAACTTTATGAATTATGTTGCTCAATTAAAATTGTTAAGATATACCGACAGAGAGAAACCTTTCATTGAAAAATTTTCATTTAAGAGTTTTCAAACTTACCATATCTTACCACATTTTATTATTTTGTAATATTTGAATAAAGTACCATCTTCGGAATCGTATTAACTATAAATAAATCAGATTAATAACATTCCATACGATTGTATATGTAATTGTATGGAACCCTCTCCACGCCAGTTGAACACACACCTGTCCGGCTTTGTCCCTTTGTTTCAGCGATTTGCATGTTTTCAAACACCTCTCATTTAGAATGTACAATTTGGTACTTCCGAATTTTTTCTAGGATTTTCACTAAAATTTTCAAATAAACATGTATCATTTAGCGAATTTTCATAAGTTTTTAATATAGTACTTAGCTAATTTCGCGTGTAGGTATGTTTAAAAATGTTTTAAGCGTATTTTTGTTTTACATTGTGGAAAAAGTTCTGTTAAGCAAAGTATTGACAAAAAATACGTAACAATTCAAAGTCTTGTTAACGAAACAAATGAAGGTACAGTTTTGTTTTATTTAGTTTGCAGGTTTTCCATTCTATCTGTACAATTTTGGACACATTTTATCCTGTACCTCTAAAGATATGGTTAAAAGTTAGATTTTCTGAATAGAACTCTCTATCCAATAAACAAATAAGATGGATATCATAAACTCATTTTTCTGTTTTTGTTATATTTTTGTTATATTTAGATTTGTCAATTACTTTTTGAAGTGTATATTTATGAATTGTAATTATTGTAATGACATTTAATTTTGTCCAATAATCAGAAAATATGATTTTCAATTTACAAACACGAATAATTGTAATTCTGAATCGGCAATTGCTTAACGAGGGTTGATTAGCACCAATGTGTGCAAATTATGTTCAACTCCGTTACAAATTGGTATTCGTGCGGTCTGGTCAATCAATGACGTTCATAGACCATTTGTATTGCAAACATTTTAAAAAATCATTTTGTGATATTATCCAGTATAGTTTACCAAAAATGAACTATTTAACAGCAGCTGTGCTGTTACAAGCAGATATTTTTTAAACTTTAAAACCAAAATGATGCAAGAAAACCTAATCGAGGCGCATTTTTTACAAGCCTAGCTGTGCTGTGTGCAAGACCACACAACAAGATGTAATGGCATGTTTCCTGCATTCGTAGCTTAGCTCGGACGCGGGTTAACGCGTGGAACCATGTCGTAATAGTTCTTTTAGTACAATCAATAACCAAACTGAAAAATATTCAAGTTTTACTAGGAACACAAACTAAAGGAGAAAATTAAAAAGTAACGAGTTTAAATGGCAATGTGGCGCGATGCAAAATGGCACACGAAATTAATTAACTTTTCGCTTTATCCAGAAAAGGTACGTACGCACTCGGACGCGACATCAATCGCAGATCATTAGCCAGTATTTAGCCTTTCCCGACTGCGGTTTCAGTCAATTTGCCGAGTGCATTTCCCAATGTCGTAGCTACGTAACTACATGTAGGCCAGGGCACGAAAACATCGGGGGCCCACTACAACTTTTAGCTGTTAAAGTTTTATTAGAGTATAGATTAGGTAACGCCACCGTCACCAACGCCCCAATGCCTTAAACGAAAAAGATTTAGGAACGCACCATAACTAAACCGTTTAAATTGTATGATATGAATACTATACTATATTGAGTGTTGGCCATGTAATTATACCTATTTTCGACGTGAGACTGTAAAATGTCACTAACAAGGCACTCTGAGGGCCCCTTGAGTCCCTGATGCGCGTCACCGGCTAGTCTCCCACTAGCTACGCTGGCATTTTCCATCTGCGTGCTTTCAGTCGACAAATGTGACGTATTAATTATTTATAACTTATACCATCGTTAAAAACATGACCGATGTATCACAGAGTGCATTTATTAGATTATTTCTGTTTTGCTTTGGGTTGCGATGGATTCGATACGCAGGCAATCCAATTTTTGATGACGCTTAGTTATAGTCATCGATAAATAAATAAAGTTGTTGAAATGACCGTTTAAATTTGTTATGAGTAATTATTTTATAATTAAATTGATTCGTTTATTGTTTTTAAACCACAAAAAATGTCTTCTTAAAAAAATATACGAATTTACACAAAGTCACCATGCTTGAGTGCCATTAAAACATATTGAACACATATAAAATAACTTCTTTCCGATTCTTATCTGATATTTAAATAATTTTTTTATTCAAAAAGCATTAAAACGTTACTAGTCTCCATATATAGCATTTGGTGCGATTCTGAGAATTTAAAGGCAGTCATATCACATGTTCGTCGCGGGCTCATCACATATGCACATTATGACAGTACGCCTTGACGTATTTACAAATAGATAACGCAAGTTCCATCTACAAGCTTATAAACATTTTTCGGAGCTCCATGAATCTGTCAATTATATATTTATTCTTAAAAGGATAACATTGATTTATTTTTAATTTTACAATTGCTAAATTACATTTTCAAAATTTATTTAAGTAAATAATTGAGGACTTATACTTTTTTTAAATACTGGTAATAATGTGTCTTTGCCCAGCAGGGGGTCAAATAATACAGGTTATTACAAAAAATATGTGTGCTTGTCTGTGCTGTGAAACATATCTCCACACTAATATTAAAAATGCGAAAGTATATCACGCAAGCGGGTCGCTGTCGGTTAACGCTAAACGCTTGCTCTATTCGCGTAGTTGATCTCTGCCATAACTAGACAGGTTTTATTACTTCACAGACGGACGTGGCCAAGGATTGGCCCGTGTTCCGTCTGGAATATTATGCGCCTAAGCAGTACTTTAATATGGCACCTTTATGACACTCCTGTAGCCGCGGCTGGTGCCTAATTTCATATCCGTTTTGCGGTTATGAAAATTAGATCTCAATTCCACATTTACTCTATTACGAGATGGATAAATCTTTTTCAACCAAATTTTGGAGCTCATATTTTTGTTTTTTTTTTCTTTTATGGCAGAATTAGCTAGCTTCAGATTGCTTCAGTATTGCATGTTCTCAGTTTAATACGAAGCAATGTTTTTACTCATATTCAGAGTTCATTTACTGATGTATAAAACTAATATTACTAACTTTAATTATGTCATCAAAATTATCTAATTAATTTCACAGGTTATTTCATAAGTTTCAGGATTAAATTCAAAAGCACATACAACTTCAATGTTGTTTTCTATTTTTTTCATTAGCTAAAGGAACTCGTGACAAAGAGAACCGATTAAAAATTTGTCACAATACAGTGTTGGTAGCAACAAGAAATTAACTGCCAATCGCACTGAACACACTATTATAAGTTGGGCATTGTTTTGCCGTTTTTAGAAATACGTACCATGAAGTTGCATTAGCCCCCACATCAGGAAGCCATTTTGTTTCGACATCAGCTACATTGTATCCCTTACTCTGAGTATGATACTTACCTCTATTGTGTGTTTATCATGTTAGTAATATAATAATGCAAGTAACTTAATACTACCAGTATCGTAAGTTATTTATATGACCATGGAAGTTATTTTCCACGAATACTTTCAGTCAACTGTCTGTCAAGTTAGGTACTTACTCTGCAACTTTGTACGGCGATGACGATGACGAATACTTAGCTAAAAAATAAATATTGCTTTCAACAAAAAATATTAATTAACATTAACGCCATTACAGTCCAATCCTAATACTGGTACGGTTCCTGGGCACCGACGCTCAACGGCTGAGGGAGAATCTGGGAAAGCTCAGATGAGAGAATTCAATACAATCAGGACATAAATGCCCAAAACAAGAGGTATTAATGGTAATATTAATAGACATAAAATAAATATAGGAATTCCAATGCAATACTGATAGATGAACAGCCGTGCATTGACAGAGGCTGAGAGGCTCAAACATATTAGTAAACGTGGTAAATCCCAGGCGTCCAGCCGCGCGGCGCGCGTGCCGGCCGGGAGGTCGCCGGGATCTCCTCATCCAGGCAGATGCCCCATTGCATAACAAACCCATAAACCAACTCACCGTGCAAAACCTCACGATTGTCTGTTTTCGCATCTTCGTCCCGTATTGCGGTAACTGGGTTGGGAAATGTCGTTTTGGTTTTCTAATTTGCCAAATTTTTAGGGTACCTCCCTACACGTGAAGTGGGAATGTTTGTTCTTATTTTCGATATCGTTGTTTTGATTTTAAGTTTAGTTTTTTTTAATTTTAGTTTTTAACAAAAACTTACATAGGTAGGTATATCATTAATTTCTTTTACAAGAAACAAGAAAAAGAAATGGAAATGACACTAGACTCAGCCAAGTAACATTTTTATACATTTCTCTCTCAACTGAGGGGTTTCTTCCGCAGCTATTTAACGTTATGCATTGAGAGTTTTTACTTGAAAATGATTTCGACAACGTCACGTCAATATGCCTATATCTCTCAATCTGTTCTAGGGCGGAACTACACGCAACATTTCACAATGAGATAATAATTTATATCTTTCTCAAATAGTTGTTGCTTTACCCCAAGCTAATTACTCAACTAAAAATAATATCTGTAATAAGCAAATATATATTCCCCAATGTTCTTAAGCTTGTAAATCAAAACGACAATTTGCAAATCGATTTTGCAATTATTTTTTCCTCATAGAAAATTACAAAGCTGGAACAACTTATCCTCATCTATGATTACCGAGTTACAGCCAGGCAATTACTAATCAGTCGGTGAATAAGCAATTTGTTTGAAAAATAGCAATTCGTTTGGAAAAATGTATACGTTGCCAACTGTGTGCCCCTTTCCTGTAGTGAGAAATCTATAAATAATAAATCAAGGCCTAACATTTAACAATTTACAATTGAGTACATGTTTTGGTATTAAGTTTATAATTTTGATATTAATTAAAGGTTATTTTTTATTCCGTCTAAAGTAAATTAAATAACAAGACTTATCTATAAAAGTAAATTTGATATTTTGGTAGAAAATATTGTCTACAAGAAAATAAATTAATTTTGAATAGCGAAAGTTCAAGAAAGATATACGTTATAATATAATGGCAATAGTGTGATTCCCAACCTAGTTCAATCTCAGCCACCGAAAATACGTCTGTAATAAGACGAGAAGGGAATTAAATAAACAGGGTAATTCTGAAAGTACCCGTCCATATCTCAGTAATTGCACGCTGACATAAAAATGCACGTGTTTACGGACCACAGGCAATATCCGCGGACTGATTGCTTCTTTACTGTTACACGATAAAAAATTTATTGGTCGCCCATAAAATGTACCGAGACGACCCGCGACTCCCAGTAGCCAATATATTTCAAACTACCCTGTAACCAACCTTTTAAGTATTTTAGATTTAAATAAGTAGCCTGTTTTCTCATTGAACAGCTTTGCGTGCGTAATTCAAAATTATCTACTTACATGTTCCTTACAGTCAAAAATCTAAATAATACTTACCATGAAAAAAAATTTAATGGTTAAAATATTATTTATTATTAGACAAATTTAGTATGAAATATTTTTGCAATGAATTTAATTTTTTAGGATTGCGTACCATTAACTTAATACTTAGGTTAGTACTACTTGTGTGTTTGTCTGACAACTTTAAATTTATTTATTTAAATATAATTAGGTCCTGCGTATAAACAAGAGTGTTCAAATTATGAGGTCCGAACTTTGTGAAAGGGTACTTACTATATAAAAAGTGGTCAAAGAATCCGAATGGAAAAGGAAAATTGGTGGAGTAGTTACACGCTCAATCAACAAATTAAATTTTCTTAACACACAGTTTAAAAATCGTTGAAATCAGTAAAAAAAAAACTTGCACTCGAATGGGCAAACCGCCGAACCATCCAAATCGTTTAGTAAACACCGAATAGGTCGTACAGGCGAGGTACAACAATTTTAATCGAATGGAAACGAACAAAGTGAAAATGTACACCTCAATTATTCCAACGGCCGCTTGCGGACAAATAACCACGTGTCAACTACGGCCAGATTGCACAAAGTTTCGCTTGAAACAATCTGTCATGTAAAATTCGGAAACGCTAGTTCAAATCTAGCAAATCTATTTAAACTGTTTGCATTTGCTTTGGTTCATTATGGCGATCGTAACACTGTTTTGAAATGTAGCGCGGGCGGACCACAAATAAACAAGTTTATACGTTTCATTCTACGCAAGTGGAATACAATTACAATTCTAAAATAATTGTTTTGAGGTATGTCTTGCATAATTTTTTGATGCTGCTGCTGTCACGTAATTAGTAAATTTAAGTATTATCAATAAATAAAAAATAAACAATCTAGGACTAACAGTTAAACAGTTTCTTCTTTTGTTAGATCAGTTCTATGGTCGTATAGCTAGCTAACGATAGCTAAAGAATAGTGATCATTTTTGTAACTTGACATACTTAAATATTAAAAAACCGAACCGCCTCATGAAAAAAATCAATCAATTAAAAGCATCTGTTAATATCGCGGCATGATTGTGCGGGCCTCATAAAAACCAGTCAATAAAGCAGAGCCTTGGCGCATTGGCCGCGCCACCGTCGATAAATACAAATAGATCGATTGAAATGCAGGACGGGACTGTTTGTTGATCTCCTCCGTGCTACCACTAAGATTGCTTTTTTAAAACTAAGATCACTTGTAAATTTCCTTTGAAGACGCAAATTTAATTTTTTTAGTTGTTCGAAAACCAACTTATTTATTTTAACTTCTTTTAAAAAGAATATTTTTTATGTTATTATATTTCATTTTATTTCAAGAATATTTTTTATGTTATTATATTTGATTTTTGAAAAAGAATAGACAATGTTTGAACGTTGAACGAAGTACCTAGAGGTAGTCCTTCACTTCATGTACGTAATCGTACTTGTGCATTTTTCTTAGTTAGATATTAGAAAATACCACATACTTTTAAATGGTCTATGAAAAATAAAATAATGTAAAAGAAGCATATAATTATAATAATTCTTTCAAATATATTTCTTTCATATGTATATGACAAAATTAATTACACTTATTCAGGCTAATGAAACCAAGCTATCATGCTTGTTATGGCTAATCAACTCTTAATTAAGTCAATGTGAATGCTTTACTTAACGATATCAGTTAATTATTGCACCTCAATGCCATTATTACAAATCAGTCAGTGTGTGGAAATTAACGTAGGCTATGGATTACGTGCACCGTAAGATATATATTTTTTGTTGATTAATTATAAGCCAATTACTATTTATATCTAATTTTAATTGAAAACTAATATATTTTCCGCTATATATAATTTACAATATTTGTTTCAGTAATTTTACTAGTATTTATCGAAACCATAAACATATCTCATCAATTAAATGACAACTCTGAAGGTATTAGTGAATTATTAGATAAATTAATTACAGAAACACATAATCGTAATTTTAGTAACAATGTTACGGATATATTTGGAGAATTTGATAAAGAATTCCGAAATAAGTCATTCAAAAATGTAAATGATTCTGATATTGTATATCTCAAAACGCCATTGAATCCGAATGATGTTGAATCAGATAAAAATGACAAAATGGAAAGTTTAGAAAATACAAGAAGAAATTTCAATTATAATAATAATTACGATGATATCACAGAAACTGTAATTGAAGAACATTCATCCCGATCTGAAAATGTTGGTGATTTGATATTAGAAAAGGAAGTAACAATAGATGTTGATATTGGAACACCGTCGAATGATACGAATTCACCACTTCCTGTTTTTGATCCACTGGCAAGGCGAGATCTCCATGATGAACCAGTTAATTTAATTTCGAATCGAATATTTAAATACACACCTAGACTTGGTTTCGGAGATGAAAATAGAAAAAAATCAACAGAAAGTAATATAAAGACATTAGACTCGGATTTGGATGAGATTTTATACAATTTTAACATTTCTAAGGGGTGGAATACCAATGAAAATAGAAGTGAATTAGAGTTAAAGAAGTTACTTGATCAACTTCAAAATCAATTAAATGAGACTGAACGAGAACCAAACATAAATAAAAATAATTTAAAGACAGATTTAACTATTTTAGACAGTGATAATCAAGAAGTTATAAATGAAATCCCAATAGCTAATGATTATTCAAAAACAGGTGACACATCTGATGATGCATCTCTATATGAATATAAGCAGCCTCATTCTAATGCTCAATATGGTCTACCTCTTAATAATCAATATGCCTTCTCTTCTCTAAGTCATCAATATAATCGCCCTTCTTCTCTCCAATTAACTCATAACCCTCTAGATCACCAATATAATAAACCTCTTCCTAAAATTCAACACAATCCTACTGCTAATAATAAATATACTTACCCCTCATCTAATCATCAAAATCAATACTTTACTCCTCAAATTCACGATAGTAAACCTCATAAAACAAATGAGACAGAGCCTAGCAAAGACGATAAAAATATTGGAGAAATAGTTGATGTTAATAATATGAATGAACGATTAAAACATCAAAATCCAAGTTCAAATATGCCTCAATTATCAGGAAATACATCTTTGCCCATAACAGCTGCACATCAAGCGATACCATTACCACTAATCAACGTGATTCACCACAACCTCAGATATCCAGGAATACGTTACCATCGGCCATTGCGACAGTCACTGTTTCCCACTAATTTTAATCCATACTACGCCATTACTCAGAAAAAGAAATGCTGTTCTCATGCCGTGTGCGCGCCTTGTGCTAATTTAAATCCATTAATTAGTATATTACCGGCAGAAAGACTGCGTTTGATTGCTTTGACAAATAAATTAACCACAGGTTTTGTGTATAATCCTATTAATCCTTTATATTACAGAAGATACATTTAATAAATTTGTTTCTCCAAAAATGTTAGTAGTTATTCTATTTTGTCTACTATACTATATGAATTTTTGTATACAATGACACTTTTTACGAAGTAACAAATTCGTCTCTATTTTAAAAGGCAAAAATTAGACCCAAATAATTTTGGGTCTAATTTTATACGACCAAATAATTTTGGGTCTAATTTTATATGAAAAGAAAATTTTAATTTCTTCTCAAATACAAAATAACTATTAATAAATACATTATATTTATTATACCTACGTTTGCATTTTATTTCAAATCGTGTCAAAACATTTGATTTACCTCCTGCGAAATGTTTGGTAGCTGTGAGTCAACGGCAGCTAGTTAACGAAGTTACGATTGAAACACAAAGAAGCCATCCACAATACGCAGTCTAACTAGTGGCATCAAACACGATGCAACCGAAGTCCAAACTGCTCTCAAAGATCTAGTTAGCGGATGATGACGCCTGCCGCTTCATGTTTGCCTGGTTGCTGGTTGTGTCAGAAACTAGCTTACGAATTGATTATTTTGATCTTCTTTTAGGGCAAACTGCTGCTTGTGTAGGAAGATTGTTTTTTTAATAATGATGACAAGTATTAGGTAGCAAAGCAAGATTTTCATAAAAATATTTAATTCTTAAATTGTTACGTACATTAAAAATAAAAGGCAGTAGCGAAAAAAATTAACTAAACATTTTTTTACATTATGTTTAATTGTAAGTACCAAATTTGGAGCTGAGATAAAGAATAACTATTACAATATAACACATTTTCTATTGTAGATAAGTAATAAAACGTAAATACTACTTACCTAATATTATTACGCACTTATTATTTCGCAATTGGAGTCCCATTAGAGAGAAATGAGCTAAATATTAAATCCATTTTTAGAATTTTCTTTATATAGAAAACTATATCACTAACATAAGCATGTTGCGTAGTATATTCGTAGATACGAAATACATGACGTAGAAACCGCGTACACCAGCTAATTTAGAACAAAGTGTGTTGTTTCCACTTCTGTTTTGTATTTTCTTCATGCAAGACAATATGAGACTGTGTAAGCAGTTTTCCAGTTACCTGGTGATAACCAAGACGCAGCAATACTGTGGCGGTCGGACACGTAGGTAATCTGCGAGCTAGCGAGCGCACCCGGGCCGCACTCAAATATTAAAGTACTGCCGTGCATGCTAGTGTCCTACTTGAGCCAAAGTACGACCGTTGAAGCTCAGTTAGGACTTTATTAACTCGGTAACTAATTAAATTAATACCGTATTTATCACGAAAATTAAAAAGGTTTAATCCAATTCAGGTATAATTTATATACGCGAATATGTTATAATTGTTGAAAATAGCTTCAAAGATTATTTTACTTGTCTCCTCCTCCTGAATCTCAAAAGAAAAATTTGCTACGGATCACTGTCAGGTTTGTTGGTCATTTGCCAAGTTTTTGTTTCTTCAAAACTGCTTAGAACTTGATATATTTTATTTATCTCATCTCCGAATGTTGCGCTAGGGTTTGAGGAGGCGCGAAGACCGGGATCAGCGTAAAAAAACCTTGTAGATTAGTCTGTGATTTTACAACCGGTCGCCTGCCTAACGTTAATCCTTCCTGGGAATGCTATTTCCTATTAGTTGACTAATGGACTAATGGACTCGTAGCCTAGGCAACACCTTGTAGGACAACCACGGAAGCATATGGAGTGGTTCTATTATACGAAACTTAAACTTAAACTAAAAATAAAATCGAGGTAAAAGAGAACTTACTTGTATTATGTACTTTAATTGTGTATTTATTATAATAATACATTCTCACGCTGATACAAATACATCGAAGATTAAATAATACAAAAATATTAATAAAAAACAAACTGCTTCAAATCTGTAATAGAAAAATCTACTGCAACATCAAATTTTCTCAGACGAAATTCTTCCTTTTATCGAGACGTGTATTGCAGGCTCGCATTAATATCTCATTGTAGCCGGAAACATTATAACGAGACTCTAACACCTCTTAATCCTGAGCATATTTCAGGGGGGCTTTTAATCTCCATGGAGAGCTTTCAATAGCTTTCACACATATAGAAAAGTTTCGCAAAATGTTTCAAACTCACGTGAAGCGAAGTTGCTATGTTAATGTATTTCCTCTCTGTATCTGAACTTTGTATTTATTAAATACCTAAGTACTAAGCTGATGCACTGGAGGAATAAACGAATGGAGGATAATATATAGCTAGATTAAAATATGCAACCTTTATTATAAATCTGATAGAAAAGCTAGTTTAATAAAGTAGGTACCTTATTGTAACGTTAAATGATTTCTAAATCTACCTATTGTGTAGTGGCGTATGGTTCCTTCCTAGAATACGAACACTCCGTATCTTCCCGTGGATATCGTACTTCAAAATTTTAAGGTTTTTTTACGCTGACACCGGGCATCGCGGCTTCACAACCCTGAATATAACCATGCAGAAATGAGAGAAAGATTTGTAAATAGTAGTTCGTGTGTGAAATGGAGAAGATAATATTCGTTGTGTATTTCCTTACACTTAATGCTTCTCTACCACTTGATGCCTAAGATCATCTTACTCATTAGTATCACAGCCATTACATCACACCACATATACATAAACGTTAGCTATTGTTCTTGGAGATCTTTGCAAAAAATACTGCTTGCAATTCTTCAGTGAATTCTTTTTCTTTTGACCATTTTAATAGTTTTTTAAATGGGAAACCTCAAGTAAATAGTGTTTCTGATTTCATTACGCTGATAATTTCCTGAGTATGATAAAAAGTTGCAAAAAAGTATTGATATCAAAGAATACTTTGCAGCAGGCAAGAACTAAATGTAGAAAAATACAATAATACAGACTTAATTATATTCTGTCTGCAAAAATAAATAAGCAAAATAATATTGGCCGCTAACAAACCAGGTATGAAAGTAAACATACTCTAGCGGCTTTAAGAAACTCATACAAATCCAATTTATTTTCCATTTCCCCACTTCATGAAAACTTAAATATGCTCTGGAGGTAAACCACGTCGAGCAATCCTTTGATAGCACTTATCTCTTTATGCAAACTACATCAATTTTTATACTCTATTTGACTCGTGCCTATACGATATGTTTAACCCTAACGCATATTTTTTATCTACAATCTTCTACAATCTCTAGACAACATTGGATTGAGCGAATATCCTCATAATAAACCGTAACGATGCATTTATTATTACTTGGTCTTATTTAGTAGGTTATTTCAAAACGTTTCATAATATTCGCCTATTTCAAACATCATTGTCACGATAATTCCGAACACCGTATTGGCATTTTCAGAAAATGTTATTTGTTTTTAATTAGATTAAAACTGTATTTATTGTAAATAAATAGAATCAAATTTCTATTAGTGAATATTTAAAACTTAGTCTGGTTACACACTGGCCGAGCCCGATAGAGATCGCTCCATTACCTCTCTACAGCTTTCAGACAAAAAGCTAGTTTTCTAAATAACACAATCGACTTACGATGTTATCGCTTATGAGCTTTCCTATAATACCTGGATAAGCTCAACTTCGCTAAAGCATTAATGAATGCGATAGTAAACGATTGTCTACTTATTAGTATAAGCAACAATTTTACAAATAAATTAAAATGTTTGCGGTAAGTTAAATTTTCATTATTGAAATTTTTTAATATTATTTAATCAATTATTGTATGTTGATAGAAATATTAATTTCATATTAAAATTATCTTTTGTAAATGCCATCAACAAAAACTAAGTTTCATTGAGTAATATTTCAATAAGAATAGAAAATAACTATATTATACGTATAATAATATTTTCTATATATCTACGAGCATGAAAAGAATCCATCTGACACTGAAATAAAATCTTAGGAAAACTGAAAATGACTGAAATCAACACCGACACAAAGTTGTGAGTATAAGTACCGCGTGGCGTGGAGTGTAACATAGGGGGGTGGGTAGGGTACTCTGCAGACCATAGCCAAAAATGGACTTTTCCCAAAATGTCCATCTTCGTATCTATTTCTTTTGTCTTTTTGCCCCCTTAATAATCGATAATAACACATTGAATTAGGAGTTTAATATTTTGTTACAGAATATTCTACCTACAAGTAAACTGAATAGAATAGAAGACTGAATAATTAGAAGGGCCGCGTTAACGACTACCAACTATCGTATAAACAAGTAACAGTCAGTGTGCAGATTAGTCAACAACACTAATCTAGTATAACTAACTATTAGGGTGTAAAATAAAAACAGATCAGTCACGATTGTTGTGTTCAAACCGCGTCTTTTATTGGGCTGAAACTGAAAATGTCAAATTTTTGCCACGTGTTAGTCCTGCCCATCTCTCATGAATGTGGTATGATACAGTTCGTTACCTGTCGCTACGTGCCTGTTCTGCCTACTTTCTTTTATCTCACCATCCGTGGATTTTCACAGAACGCCACCGAACCCCAGTCCTGAATGCAGAATTATTTTCTAGAATTTAAACGTAACAATAGTTTTAATACTACTGAAAAATGTATTCGGAAATCTAGGATAGAAAATCTTTAAAATGCATCGATTTACCTGAGGTTCTTCATTTAATCAGATTTTAATAATATCAAGTAAAATATAAAGCAATTTCTTAAACATCATTCTTAAACATGATGATTTTTATTGACGTTAATATACAACATTCGCTTAGTGAAATATCGCTCTGGCGCAAAGGCGTCTAAATATAAAATCTAGTTACTTTATCAAACGTGTTCACTGATCATTATCATTACATAGTATAAAACAAAGTCGCTTCCCGTAGTCTGTCTGTCCCTATGTATGGTTAGATGTTTAAAACTAATACGCAACGGAATTTAATGCGTTTCACGCGATTGTTATTGTAATAGATGACTTATTCAAGGCGAAAGTTTAAATATATAAACATGCATAATATTGCACCCGTGCGAAGCCGGGTCGGCTCGCTAGTAAGATACAGCCCCACCGAAGCTCAGTAAGAGCAGAAAAAGGTATTTACTTAATTTTTATATTTACTACAAATTTTAAACATAGGAAGTTCCGGTAAAAGGAAGCCATATTTAATTTTGAATAAGATGCATATATACAAGAAACACAATGAATGTACGCGTCAGAAGATCCCCTCGGAATGCAATCATATGAAATCAATGTTCAGATCAGAATGCATCTATTATCTATCATGAGTAGATCTTTGTTTTCTATTTTATTTATTCAAATGTTTTGATATGGATTCACAAACCTTCACAGGTAGCATTTTTTGTTTGTTTAAATATATTATTTAATATCTCTTTTTTACGATGCATTCAGTAAAAAATATTTAAAAATATACGGATAATGTGAATGTCACTACATACAACAAGATTAGACAAATAGCTACAAGTAATGCACTGTACGTTGAGTACATGTATGAAGAGAAGGAAACATCTAATTCGCAAAAGACACGTTCGCAAGGCGCAATAGCACTCCAAACTTTATAGATTGTGTATGAGACGGGAATTAACTCAGAAAAGTGATACGTATGCATCGTACACACGTCGTGCGTGGTGTCCACGCGTGGGCAACAGCCTGGACATTTCATCAAACAGACCGCTTCAAAAGGAGTATTACAGTGTTCATGACATAAACTCTTTAGCTCACTGACATATACGCGGACATATAGTAATGGTATTATACTTGTTTTTTTTACCATATGTAACAAATTTATTAATTATTTTTAGTGTAGTTGCTTTAGGGTAAGCCTGTAATAATATGTTGTTAATAAGCCTGTAATATAAGCAAACGGAAATATATTTTTTATATTATTTTCGTGTAAAGTGTAAAAGGTGGTAAAAAATATTTGGCCTTTAATTGGTCGGAATGAAAAAGTCTATTTCTGGCCCATCCCAATTGTCGCCGTATCACAAAGGCTAAACATTAACACTAGAGTTACTTGTCTGAATAGCGATTGCGAAGTTTTCTCTCGGCAAATTCAAACGACTTCATATGTCTAATAAGTTACTGCTGCATTTTATTGTTCAGGAAAATACTGAGAAGTACGTCTTGATACTTTACCTGATCTTTAAAAAGTAACATCGTTTTCGAAATGCATAGGTAGGTGTCATTTCATTTATGCACCTCTAATAAAGAAAAGAATATTGAGTACGTCTCCTAAAAAGTCAATCAATACCTTATACCAAAGCGGGTAAAAAAAGAAGAAAATCGGACTTCGGGTTCCGAGAGAAATTGGATCGCTTTTACTATTTTTTTAAAATAAGAAATTAATAAAAGTCGTATGGTCTACATACGTAGGTATGTAATATGATCATATTCATAATTACTAACATGCCCATTAACTTCAAATAATTCGATTATGTAAGGGGGTGAATTCGGGCATGAAATTTAATCACTCGCGTTAAATATATCAAGGGGAGTCTTACCGATAGTGACAACCTCTAGTTCCATAGGTAGTCTGGAGTTACGGGGTTACTGTAATTATGCCATTCATACTAACATCATAAACGGGTAAGTTTCTTTGTATGTATGATTCTAGTCTAAACCACTGGATCGATTTTTATCTATACTATTATTATATAGACCTCTATAATCCTCTCTATACAAACGTTTACCTAAACTTTTGTGAGTTTGTATGTTTGAAGCGGGTAATGTCTGAAACTTCCAAACCGATTTCAAAAATTCTTTCACCTTTAGAAAGGTACATTATCATTGCTATAGGCTATATTTTATCTCAAAATTCGTTGGGTTCGAAGCCCCGGGCATCATCTGATATATCAGATGATGCCCTTGTTTAGAGTATTATACACTTATTATTATACTTATAATGAATCAGTATCCTTCATAATTAACTAATAAATATCGAGATCAGTAAATTTTACTAGTTTAAATTTATTAAACTTTTAACTTTTTAAATAAATTTTATTTGTTTGTACCGATCATACATGGTGAATATGGCATAAAAAAAGAGTATGTTAACATTTAGAATATACTATACAATATACATATTATATAAATAAGACTTAATGTTCTGTGATAAATTATGGGAAATATTTATATTATTGAAATATTTCTCTTTTGTTATAAGAATATGCGAAAGAAACCGTAACAAAGAACTTTTCAAAACTTTAACATTTCTCGGTTTCTTCGCGTTACTTTACTTATGACAATAAAAACGAAAATATTTTATTATAAACTAACCCACGCTGTGCGCATAAGTTACCTTCGTTTTACAACACTTTAAAACAAGGCTCTTATGCTTTTTAGGGGTTGCTCGAGAGGGTGGAAAGAATGCATACAGGTTTATGCTTGCGGTTCTTGTTCTATTTTAGCAGAAATAATTAAAAGTTTTTACGACAGCCTCGATATATTGCCTTGTAAAGGATCCAGGATGTACCCTGAATATGGATCTCTAAAGTTCAGCCGAAGCTTCACGATTCTGTTTAGAGCAAATGTTTATGTAGCTTTTGTTACCGGCAATGAAAGCTTTTTATTTCCGAATGTTAAGATTCGATAACTACCAATAGTTAAAGGCTCTTGACTAGAATTTACTGTAAACAGTTAATGTCACTGCAATAATGAATTAAAGATATTTATTCAATTTACACCTGATGTTGCAGGCGTCTATTGCGCTGACCACTTCCCATCAGGTTGGTCGCACATTCCTATGTCCGCTTGTAGTAAAAAAAATGTCGCCGGTTTGCAAATTTTTTCACTATACTTTAAAATTATATGAATTAGAGCTGCAGACGATATCTTTATTTTTGTAATGGAGTTTGTTGTTAAATATTAATTTGATAACTGTTAAATTCGACTGAAGAAGGCAAACTAAAACAGAGATTTAATTGATATTTATCTTGGGAAATTTACTGTTAAAAATAGTTATTCTATATTTAAGTAATAATCTGAAACTGCATCGTTCAGTTTTTAATTGTTCACGTAAATATTCATAGACAGACAATTTTGTTTTACGTGGACATGATTGATATCAATTTAGTCGCTGGTTTTTGCAAAAAGCCCATTTTAAATCATTCAAACTTCATTAGTAGGTATTTCACAGCCAGCAACATGGATTTTCTATTCTATGATATACGCCCGATGATGGTGGCATATTAAATAATGTTTTCGTAATGTCTTTATTATATACAGTGTATGTAATCTTATTTACCTAGAATAAGAACTCATTCTTCTTCTTTTTTATCATATCTTATCCCATTTCACTAGAAACACAAAAATGAGCACAACACTCGAAAAAATACGAAACATAATCACAAAGAATATTTTCCTGCAATAGCAGTCAAACGTAGAATGTCAGGCCAAGCAGAGAAGTGGTCTTTTCGATTTTTGAAAATAAAAACAATAGTAGTATTGATATTCATTTTTCAATGGCAAAGGGCATGAATGGAAGACATACCGAATGATAGTTTCACTCTTTACGACATTAACCGACGTGCCTGAGCTCCGTATAATTTTCCTGGCCGCTTTACAGCGTCGTTCCCGCCCATCGTAAAGACTTTTAATTATTTCTGACAAGGCAAAATTTGACCTGAACATAAACCTTATGGATGTTTACTCTTAAAACGGCTGCTTCAATTTTATTTTCAAAATATATGCGCTTTCGCGATCAAAATCTCAGAATAATAACGTTTATGGATATTAAACGGTATCTGTTACCTACGTGCCTACCGTGTCCTTGTTCCAGACTACGGAATAAACTTCGTTTGAATACGTTCAGGTACGTTATACTGAATGCTTAAAGCTCCGTGTGTTTTTGACGAACTTTATGAAATTTCCCAAATAGCTCTGTTTTAGTTCATAAAAGCTGATTAAAAAGTTATTTATAGGATCAACATGGACACAAGCGTCTACTCTCTGTCATCTACAATATTTATTTGACTAACGTAAAATCGGTAATTTGTTATGTTTAAATTATAATTTATGTCAAAATAATAACAAATATAATAGAGAAAAACATAATACGAAATAACATAAATAGTAAAAATAATAAAACAAAAATTAAAAATCACGAAAAACCAACACACGTCGTTATTAAATGTACCAACTCAAATATGTTATAGATTGTTATTAAAAGTAAACTATTAACTTTTCACGATAACAAATTAAAATTTAAATGAAAAACTAAAAGAAGCTTCAGTTTAGCATCGCATCGTAGCATAGTCTACGCACCTACGAGACTCGTAGCAAATCTACGGATTCGTAGAGCTTTTGTAGACTAGAGGAAGGCAGCGGAAACAATGGTATTTATCAGAAATCAAAATAATACATTGAATTGAAAAACAAACTTTAGTAGCAATTTTTAGAATATAAAATTTACTCCAAATAAAAATGCGTCATATCACAAAGCAAATGATAATAAGCCTTATCTAACTGTTTTATTAAATTAATTATTTGCAATATTGTGTGTGTTTATTTAGCCTTGTTGACGTTGATAGCTATATGTGTATGTATGTTGGTTGTTCGTCGGCTAGCAATTAAAAGTTAACTGTGACTAACGACACATCCAATGTAAGCTCACTGTAACTAAGCTCCTAATTGGATAACTCGTTTTTATTCAAAGCTGTTTAGATTCTACGACGATCCTTCGGCACTAATTGCGATTTAGATTAATAAGACGAGCTCAATGGCGTAATGCTTCGCGCGCTCGGCTTGCGAAAGTAGCAGTTAGGTAACTTTCGCAATCGTCGGCCATCAGATGGGTGACCAAAAATGTTCGTGCTTCGCAAGGAACGTAAAACCGTTAGTCTCGGCTGTAGTTGCTGTTATTTAAACCAATCCGCAATGGGCCCGCGTGGTGGGTCATGGCGTGGCATGTACTCCTTATCCATCTATAAGAAAGGCATTGCGCCAGCAGTTGGGACATTAAAATGGCTGATGATGAAATAAAGAAACATGATTCATATCCAACGATAGTTTTTATGTATGTATACATATTTTAAACAAATTTTTCAAAATATATATGTTTTATTTTACTTAGGCGATTGAAGTTTAAGGTATAATATAGGAAACCCAATTTATAAAAATAGCTCAATTTGCCAAATCTAATTTAACAATCAGGAAAATCGTAACATAGCAACAGAGTCTTCAAAAACAGCTTAAGTAAATATTTAGACAAGTACGGAACAAATCCGAGTGTAAGAGTTATGACGTATGCACAGATAATGCTCGCTCGCAACCGCTCCCCCCGCCCCGCAAGCAATCCAATTTTCCCGGTTCAATTTGAAGCACAGTGTTTTAAATGTCGGTCAAATCTAATAAAGCCTAATTAGAATCCGATGTAGCCTTTGTTCGCCAGACGCCAGCCCCAACTGAATTAGCTGGGAATATGTATAATTTGTCTGAATCGGCCGAAAATAGGGTAGATGCATTTCAGGGTTCCTTTACGGTATAGGAACCTCTTTTTCCATTTTTATTTCTTTGGTAGTACTATATTATACAAAAAAGAAGTAGGTACACGAAATTATTACAGGGAAGATTTTACTTGCCTCATTTTCAGGTATACAGTCAATGCAATGTAATCATAAAAAATGTAAGAATAATATGATACATAAAATAAACCTCTAAGAAAATGACTACAGTAAGTCGTTAGTATCGTCTCGGAACTCAGCTCAGCCTTTATTTTATCCAAGGTCTTTACCTCTTGTTCAGATCTATTTGCAATCTTTCTTTATCGGGTATTAGCTGTGACCCACGGCTTCGCTCCCGAATATCAGAAAGCAAAGTATTATATTAGGCATGTCATCTAACTTTCGAAACTTAATTTGTGAGCGGGCCTCGGGAACAATGTATGCTGCTAATATTGCTGACAGTATAAAATATTGCTATGTCATCCAATATGTGATGACGATTATGTACCGAAATGTTATGAGAATAGCATACACAATGGTGTATAGTGCTAGTTTGTTGATGTATTCAATAGTAAGTTTAGAGGTACATTATTTTTTCTAAATTTCGAAACAATACAATTATTTTAATTTCAACAAAAATTTCGCTTTTCTACGTCTTATCTATGGGAAATCGTAAACCATCGAGCGACATTCTAAGTAAGGAAAGTAAAACGTCAATTTTGAATTTGGTATGGACCTGATAAATCAAACGCTGGGTTATGGCTAATTACTAGGCTACGGGTTGGTTAAATCTTGCCGTTAAAAAGTTCTAGGTTCAAATCCTAGTAATGACTTTATCATTATTTTTTGGTTCACAAGGACCAATGGTTATTTTTAATAGCGCAACCTGAGACGACAATATGATAATATAATATGACTAGGCATTATTATGTTTCATTGTCATTGTGTCATGTCATTTATTTAGACCATCTCTATTCTCGGATTTTAAGAATTACTGTGACAAATATAAAGAAAATGGCGACTCCCTTAACATAGCTAAGACAGTGATTTATCTATGATTTGTGAGAGATCATAAATACTTATACATTTTTTTTAATTGTGTATCAGGCTACGCACTTTCTCTCACAGTGGCGGACACAAATAAAATTACTGTAAAATGAGATTGCCTTCAAATATATAAAAAGAAACTATTTATGACTGTTATTTATCGGATGAAAGTACTTGCTATTGACGGGAAAATTACTCGCAATATTTTTCCGTGGTGTAAATCAG
The DNA here is from genome assembly GCF_027563975.2 of Plodia interpunctella. Lineage (NCBI taxonomy): Eukaryota > Metazoa > Arthropoda > Insecta > Lepidoptera > Pyralidae > Plodia > Plodia interpunctella. Next base: position 6,516,375 of record NC_071302.1, on the reverse strand, counting down.
CTCAGTAATGAAACGCCGCGCCCGCAGAACCCTGCCGATAACTTTAATTGAACTGGAAAATAAGTTCATCCGATCGAGATTAGATGTCAAATCGCGTGATTATGTAAGAAAGTGAACGATTGCTGGATTAAGGCCGCATATCCACTGAATAACGTGCGCTTTTTTTGTAGCTGTTACATAAGTTACCGTTCCTGCAAGGAACGCAGAAGCCATATATTATTTTAATTTTTATACTAAAAAGTGCACACACGCGGTACGCAATCATTAGTCGTGCCTTGTGCCTTGTCGAGAACATACTATTTGATGGTAAAATTTCCTTTCTGTTTGTCAATACAAAGCACATATATAAATTGAACGTAAGTAATCTAACTTTACTTAAACTTGTTCTAATTGTAGAGTAAGTTTTAGTAAAGTTAAATTATTTCCAAAACAAATTTAAATTAATATATGTAAGTACCTCCATTATTACTAATACAAAATTATTTTTGATTACCTACTGGTAATCTCAATCAGCCTAGCCTTAAGGCCACATGTACATTTATATGTACAATGTACAATGCAAGCGCTATTGAGCCTGATCAGCTTGTGGTGTTTACAGGGACTGTTGCAGTCAATGGACATTTACATAATTATGATCACTAGAATTCGTAAGCAAAGACAAAATAAACCGCACAATAAGCAAATACGGTGACAAAAATGCGGGTCTTTAGTCGTTTCCCACTACAAGGGATTCGAACCGCTGTGTGAATCGCCCAAGAGCCCTGTTTGTATATGGGTTCTAAGCGCCCTCTCTCTCTCATTCTAACACCAACCGAGCATACCGTTGCATTCACGACTGTGGCACCGGAAGACCTAGGTCCACGTGAAAAATAAATCTCATATTTTTAAAAATTCTGCTCTGATTTTATGACCGGTCGCCTATCTGCCTATTAGACAACTTTGAACGACTTCCACAGCAAAATATGGATTGGTGATTTCAGGGGTGGAAACCACACGCCCCAACGGGGAAATCCACGACCCAGCATACATTCGGTAATAATAGTACCTATTCGGGTAAGTTGATTTTCAGTTAACTGTACTCGTTATTTATTCGATTTCGTTTTACCATTATTACACAAAACTTATTTCTGGCCACCTGATAAATTATAATGGTGTGAAATCGGAAAAATAATATAGGACAGGATTTAAGCATATTTTGTCACAGGTTGGGATGCGATCATCGATGGAATTATTCGGTAACACTGATTCTGGACCGAGTGTAATCATCGAAATAGGATTCCCATTCAATCAATACTGACGAGTGCAATTGGTCAGAATTCCATCAGGATTTATTACAAATTTTTGCAAATTGTACCGATGTATCTGTATTTCATCATATTTGTAAAGATTTTGCCAGCAGTTACGTTGATTTTTCGTTGTTTTTACAAACTATCAAACCTGATTTTTTATTGAGTTACGTTTATCAACATAGTTTCTATGTCATTGCGTAATTATGATAAACGGATAAGCACGAGCAAGCTTTATCATTTCTAAACCGCGATGACAAAAAACACTTGTGCCTAAAATGAATTTTTCGTAAAATAAAAATAAGGTAAAATTAAATTAATTAACTACACTTAAGTAAACTGACAATTGACAATTTAAAACTAACAAAAAATAAATGGTACAATGAACACGCATTATAACTTCAATCGTTATTTTTTCGCTTTGATTATACTCCATATGAATATATTTTGCGCAAACACACGTTTAATCAAGGCGTTCACAAAGAGAGAATTGATAAAAGTATGCAAATCCCGATCATACTTGTTAATATTGGGCCCAAACTAGCAATCTAAAGTGTTATCTTTAAGCTGCTTTTGTCATGGGGGGTTAATGACTGCCGCGATCACCTCCCCATAACACTGACCTGTGAAGCTAAGGCTCTATCTACATTGTGAGCTTCAATATTACATAATTAAGAAGAAATTTCTCTGCGAAAACGCAACATGATTTTCATACAAACTTTCAGCCTCATTAATGGTTATTTTGGGGTTGGGGTTGATTTGGGGGAAAAGGTTTATTACTACCCCAAAACTCAGTAAAGTAAGTAACGCGAATAATCATACGGCAATATACTTATTCAACAAACCTACTAACTGATAAACAAAATTGTTGTTCATAACAAGACTATTTATATTGTAAGTTTATCCTTACAACTTTTGATACATTTCAGTTTTAACTTTAAATTTAAAATTCAAAACGTATAAATAGAGTTTAAAAGTTACAAATTTTACTTCTACATATTTTTTGATAAATTTATTAGAATCCAGGACAGTTTTACGACCCAAGTAGTTCCAAAAATATATCTTGTATTCAAAATATTTCACTGACGTTTGAAATATCCTCACTGTAAGTAATGATTTATTCAAAGGCTGTTAGAACAATAAAGATTGTCTTATACGAAATTGTGTTACAAATAATTTCACTACAATTTGTCTGGAAAGAAAAACGAATTGACTAGGTACATGATTACATAAGGTATCACAAGGTTTATTCTTCAAGCTTTGTCTAGAGATATCAGTTTAATAAATTAGATTGAGACCCTTTAGCTGATTTCGTCCTAAATTGAAGGACATGCTAAGTATACACATTTTCTAAGCAAATAGCTTGTATTTCAAAACAAGTAGAAACAAAGTTTTCATAACTAATACTAACTAATATTATAGACGCAAAAATAAGTTTGTTTGTTACCTCTTCAAACTCAAACTACTCGACCAATCTTAAGATTTTGCATACATGTAGTTTGAAATATAGAGAAGGACATAGGTTTTCATACTGGAAAATAACTGTTCCCGAGGGAAATTTACGCAGGCGAAGCCGCGGGCAAAAGCTAGTTTAATCTATAAAAGTAAAAAATAATATTATTTGAAATTGTAATAAACAGTTGCACAGCCGAAACAGCGAAACTATTCACCAAAAAATCATTTATATATTGCGAGATGATTTAAAAACGATAAATTATAATATTATGCCGTATAGAACAACGTTGACATAGGCCTAAAAACGTTTGAATTCACAAATTGATCAGTATAGTCGCGTCCTACTCGTGCGTACCCGCGGGCGTCCATCGTCCCCTAATTTCGGCCGGTAATTGCCGGGCTTGCTACGGGCATCACCGCCGAATCTTTGTGGGAACCGTGCGGCCAACAACGGATTCCGTAGGGTTACTCTGTACTTATTTTATATTTTATTGTGCCTGAAACGACTTGAATCGAACGCCAGTATTAGCAATAACAAGTTCGAAATGAAATTAAGTATGTACTTGATAGTTTTCCTGCAAATTTCGTTTGAATTACTTTCTTCCTTCCGTTTCGTTTGGTAGAGGGATGCTCACATGACTGTAAAGAAAGATTAAAGCTTAATAATTTTACTAACGGTATACTAAATCCAAAAACAGTCCACATATCTAATATTTTAGAAAGACTTATCCAACAACACCCACACTATAGGAAAGATTTAAAAAAAACTATTCCCAGTTCACATGTACCCTAAAATTTGACCATTTTGTCGGCGTTATTAATGGTTATACCAAACTAATAGTTTTTGAGCTACACCGCGGACGGACAGACAGAAGGACATGGCGAAACTATAGGGTTCCTTATGTGTGACTACGGAACCCTAAAAATGTTGTCGTTTAATATGAATTCATTAAAATATTGCTTCTTAATTTATTAAAGACTTAGATAAACAAAATCTACAAAAACAATGATAATTTATTACTATTAAGATTTAAAAGGAAATCTAATAGACAGCCCTTGCCTTTAAATGGGAGGATGTGTGTTATTGTAGTGCGATTCTGAAATCAATGACATGGACGTTGACGAGATATTGCCAAAATGGATTTTCGCATTTTGGGGCCGGTCTGAGAGATTTCCCATAATAGAAATCGCACGCTACAATGCATGGTTCTAATAACCATGCAGGCTAAATAAGGTGTGTATTCGTATATTTATATGTTGTGACATTTTAAGATCAAGCTACGTTATCAAACACACAATGATTTATTTAGGCATAAGTAAATACTTACCTATGTATGTGGTTAGACAAATAAAGTATTCTTCAAATAAGTAAGGAAATATAAGTTTATTACTACTAATAAGACACCATTCCACATGTCATTTATGTCGAGCTGTATTAAATGACTAAATATTTAGGGTTTTATACAGTAAGAAACTATGTAGTTAAAACATTTTAATTAATTAGTACTTATTTACATGTCATTTTTGATTCATAATTATCTCTTATTATTGAATCAAAATTTGTACGACCTGTTTGTGACTTCTCAAGCAACAGTGTCTTTCTTTCTCATATCTGAACGTGCTCCCGACAACATTCACGGCTGAGACGCATCGAAGCCTTGTCTCCGCTTAAAAAACAATACTTAAAATCTTGAAGATTAAACTCAGATCGATCTTACTGTTGGTTGCCGCTCAGCTTTAATGCTTTTTATCCCCGTTTCGCCTCGTACGCTTACAAGCAACAGTTTGTCTTGTAACAAATTCATGTCACAAGTATCAAATATACTGAGTTCACACCCGTCAGCTCACCTTATGGAAATCACAGAGTACGTCATAAAACGCGTTACTTCATCGGCGTCTAGCTATTCTATCTACGTCAATTAATTTCTAGCTCCCAACCTAGCATATTTTCGAACTAGATATTAAATTTAGTTATAAAAATATGACATGAAAATGGATAGCATACCAAAATGGATAGCATACCAAAATATTACGCATCGTAAAGGAGTAGAAGAAGGAAAAAATAAACGATGAAAACTATTTTGGCAAACCCGGGCTGTTTCGATCAATGTGTTACGAAATATAAGAAATAAAAATTAGGATGCAACTTTTAAAAATTAGATAAGTACTTTATTGTTGAACTGAGTATTTTTAAATTTATTTCCCAATTCAAAACTTTTAATCACTTCCTATATTTGCAAATTATATATAAATATTTTATTAGGGGAACCATCAATAAATAAAGTATTAATAACATCAAAGCTTGCTTTTATTAAATCAGTCAATTACTTGTCCTCCAAATTATGCATCCATAAGCTTTTCATGCCAGTTCAAGATTACTGGTCACCAGTGACATATTGTGGGAACCAACGGCTTTGCACCAAGTGTTTCATTACAGGTTATTACGAGATTGACATCGCGATTTGTGACGCTGTTAATTCAAGAAAAGTCGACCTGTGCGCGTCGCGTCGCGTTGCGCGTCTCCGCACGCGTCGCGTCGGCTCGGGCGGTCGCCGGGACGACGCGCCGCCGTCGGCCAGTAGGCGGGCCCGCCCACGAACCCACCTCACTATGTAACTTTTTCATAATCTTCAGATTAAGTCTAGTCTATAAACAACCCTTACCCTGTTAACAACATTAACATCACAATTCCATGTAATAGTGTACAATATTACATTACATTGTAAAACCATCAAAATTACATCTATTCTCAAACTAATTAACGTGATTTGACAAACGTATAATTCAAATCATTACAACTGTGTACACAATGATTTTTCAAATAATATCCAAAAGTGTTGTAAGTTTTAACAAAGTTAACGCTGTAGGGCGGGAAAGTGAGACACGTGGTGAATGGGCGGGCGGTGCAGTCTCTCTTGCACAAATGCACCACCCCCAGTAAAGCGCGATGCGAATGCAGTCCGCGCCGCCGAGCCGCCGCAGCTCCTCGCTCGCTGCGCCCTCGAGTCCCGCGCGACGTTACGCGACCTGTAACGACTTACCAGGCTCCCAGAACCGATAAAGAGGTAAGCTTACACTACCTCTACCCTATCCGCTCGCACCTTCCGATTTTCTCCGTTTCCATCCCTTTTCACGCCTCGGAAAGTTGCACAGTTTTCCCTTTTATCGTTGGAATGTAGGACACCAGGATTCGGTGTCCCAACTCTCTCTTTCACTTTGTAATAATAAGCCGATTATCAAAAGGGACGGTGAGCGGCGGCACGCAGGGAGAATACGTGGATGTTATTCTTTTTTTATTTTGCTGCGTTCGAAATTCGCAAAGGATTTTGTTTTCAAAATTACTTGATTGTTACGTCTCATTTTTAATGTATAAAATTGTGTATAATAAAATTGGTGCTTTTTTATAGACTAAATAGTATAAAGTATAAATCCATATATAATAAAATATATTCGCAAGAAGTGAGCTTGATGTCGCGAAATGGAAAATAAAAAATAGAAGAGAAAGAAACCGGGAAAACTCTCAGATAAATCAAAGAATTTGCTTTATTCTACTCCACTACAATATGATATAATTAAATAATATAAAAAAATAATTAACTAATTTTTGTACACTGTACAAATAAAAGGGCAAATTAATGCAAATAAGTGCAATTATCAAAAAAATAGCAGTGTTTAGAAAAAAGAAAACTTACGGAAAAAGACGATGCCATCAAATATATGCTGTAAAAAACCAAAGTCTCGCAGCTCAGTTTTTCTACCGTAAAAAGTTGTAAGATCCATGTTACCAAGTCGATTAATTTATTTAGTCCCTACTTAATGGACCGTCTGTCTTAAGTTATTACGCAAGTTTATATGATAGCAATATTTATATAATAATCATATAAATAAATATTAAAAATCTTTTAGGTTTTAAATAAATTACATATATCTTTTGATAAATTTGACATTTACAGTGTACTTCCTGTTTTATCTACAAGGAAGTTATTGGGGTTCGAAATTGGCCTGATTTGCTTCGAGAAAAGAATGGTACGGCCGTACCTTATTTTTTGCTCGACGTGCACTGACGACCTCAGTGGCGTAGCGGTAAAGTGCTTGCCTCTGCACCGAGAGGTCCCGAGTTCGATCCACGATCGGGTCATGATGGAAAATGATCTTTTTCTGATTGGCCCGGGTCTTGGATGTTTATCTATATATATTATGTATTTATTATAAAATATAGTATCGCCGAGTTAGTATCCCATAAAACACGACACAAGTCTCGAACTTACTTTGGGCCTAACTGAATCTGTGCGATTTGTCCTAATATATTAATTTATACTGGGTATATTTTTGATTAGCTTAAGGATTTATTGAAGAAATTTTATTTTATTCAAGTGGGCTAATAATAAAATATCACAAATAAAAGCCATTTCCATTATCACATCAGACGCATTAACGACATTCAATTGATATAAGAAAAATTTCACCATTCATCGGATCAAAAAACATGGTAAGTGCAGGTAAGCTGGTTGACTCTGCAATAGAATAGATATAAAAAAATATAAACACTTAACAAAGACATAGTTACTTATATGGGCATTATCGCGGATCCTTCCTTAGCCCTTAAACGTGGTCCGCCGCTTCCCTATATAACTTCTCTACTACGTTCTTCGGTAGGTAACCATAGTGTCTATTGGCACGTATCTTCCTTGACGACTAACAAGACGTTGTAACAATAAACTTTAAATTTTCAGTTTGAAGTAAATAATCATTGCCAAGAAGAATGGCAACGTTCCAAAACGCTGCGGAATAGAAAATCTTACAATTTTAGCAATCAATCTTTTTATCATCGCTTTAATCGACATTTGTTAAAAAATATAAAAGTAATGTCAGAACGCGAAATGTTAGGAGACTATTGAGATTTTTTCTGTTATCTGGCGCTCTTAGCCACACACTAGCCACCAACACATTTTTTATTCATTTATTATATTTCTTAGCGAAAAATAAAACATATATCAAAAGATTATGCCACATTAGATAAAGATACTTAGTAAAAAGTATTATCATTTACTACAATAGAATTTAAAACGGTGGCCATCAAAATTCGTATAGTCAATATACGAATTTTGATGGCCACCGTTTTAAATTTAATCAACTATCTAATGAAAAACTATAATATTTTATAAAAACAATTCTTTAGATTAGTGTGGCATTATTTGTCAAGATCATTTTTTATTTTTCACTAACAAATTGATAAAGATGTGATAATGGCGCTAGTATGTTTGCAATTTAAGTACACAAAGGAAATTACAGTTTACTAGCACTAATAAGCCGATGACGAACGGACGAATGGACGCACATGACAGAACTAAAGTTCTTCTTGGTTTACTTTGGGACATTGTAACCGATTTTTATACCGAAGATGATACTGCACATCACTAGAAGATGATTGATTATTTTTCATCACATGGTGTATGATGTTTTTCCAAAATTGATTTTATTAGTCTTCAAAGTAATAGTTTTGATTGCGCACCGGAATCTAAAGAAGTTTACAATAAAAAATGAAAATTTTCCCAATATAAAATAATTAGTAAAAAAATTACTTAAATAAAAAAGTATCTCCTAGTCATCACAAAAAATATAACTTACATTTTCTCCGAAATTTGTACTAACCAAAGCGCTCTATAATAATTGTTTATTCTCATTTGTAATAACTTTATTATACGAAAATAACTAGGTTCATAAATCAATATTAATACAAGAAAGATACATGTACGACTGTGAATTTATCCAATGACCATGTAAGAGTTCCCTCTTACAATCAACCTGCTGTGCCGGTGGCGATAAGTTGATGGATTCTTTTCATTCTTCTGAAGTATTCGCCAATCGACTTTAAAAAAAATATTTGTGAAACTCAAGCTGAAAATTCGCAATTTATTGCTTATATATTACTTGAAATATTATCAACTTATTATAGTTAAATTTCTCCGTGAACCCGACGGTGGCTAAACATAGAAAACTCCGGGAGAGCCTTATACAATGAACTAAATAGAATTGCCTTATAGACAATTTGTAAATCATTAAGTCGGCATTTTTTCACTAAATAGTCGCCTAAAACGCGTGACCATTAATTTGACTTTTTATATACTTCTCAGGTCTATGAAAGGTCCCTTACAAGTGATCGGTCCGTTTATGTAAATTAGAACAAGACAATTTTGTGGCGATTCTTATATTATATCATACATAACAAAAATAATAAAGAATATATTTGAAATATTATACTATATTACTAGGCTTGCTTTTTTCGCACCTGTGGTCCGCCGCTTCGTCGTTCCAACTATTTCCACATAAAAATTCATATTAATTAATTTATCCGTGTTGTCATGAAAGAACAAACAAATAAAGACATTTATAATATTAGTATCTATATAGTATGGACTAGCTGCGAGATTTTGGGATACAAATATCCTACGTACGACACATTCTACCCATGTATCAAATTACAGCGACATTAGTCTTTTCAATTTTCAGGGAATCTGTGACAAACATATATGTACTTTCGCATTTATTTACAACATTAGGCGAATAACGATATTTAATGAAACATTATATTTACAATATCAATACATATTATTCAATACACTTTGTACGAAATCTTTAGAATCCGGCTCGCTCTTGGCCGATTCTTTCTTTATAAAAATTTGGATCTAAATAATAGAAGGAGCTGAAACAAAACCTTTTACTCGAACATTCTTTATTTTCACGACGATGGTAAAAGTTCCATGTGTATCATAAGTCAATAATATTACGGCTTTTTAAAGATAATGTAAAAAGAAGACCAGTAAAAGCCTCTTAAGAGCTGGGATTTTTCTGGAAAACTTTGTAAGCATGCATATATATGTACCTTTTTTAGTACTCCGTTATTATTTTTATGAACAGGTTTAGGGCGTAAATATTAAGAAAATAAAAGGCCTATTTGAAAAAAAAAAGTAATAAACAATATCACTTAGAAAATAATATAAAGGATATGTGACAACAAACCATATTAACACGTAACTAACTACGTAATATTATGTATCAAAGTTTCTCTCGCAAATAAATGTCATCCTTGAACATAATTTTTAAGCTGAATTTCCTTTGAGAACAATTGAATTGCTCAACAAATCGTCTCCCCTAAGTCAATGCCAAATAGTACTAGGCGAGCATATCCTGAAAGAGGGTTACACTCCTGACACCCATTCCTCCCTCCCCGGGGACTGGGCCCGAAGCCACCCTACGCACCCTTCAAGCCGCCAATTTCCCGATATTTTTTTCTCGCTTCCGTCTATAGTTTAAATTGAACGTCATTCCGGTTGCGGTTAACACTTAATTTGTGCAACGCATAATATCATTACTTGCCAATTCAATTTATTATATCCTGATACAATGATAATAATCGCAGCTCTTAATGAAATTGATATCCGTCTGCATTCGAACAAATGAAAGATATTTTTGCCCGATTCATTTGGGTTGTCGAATAATTTCTCTGAACTTATTTTAGTATGGTGATGACGGTTCACGATTTTAGTATTATTTGACTGTTTTTAAATGTAAGTTTTGTACATGTAAATCAGGACATTTATAGTAAGCTGTACACTTAACTAAACTTTTTTAAATTGTTCTAAGTATTATTCCATATGAGATGACCAATCGATTAAATTTAACGTATCGAACTTTGGAAACATTGCATACACAATACCATCTTTAATACAATACCTAACTTAGTGCATGGTTACAAAACTATGAAACCTAGACGCGGTTCATGTAGAATTGATAACATAATGCCCGAGTCGTTTCAACGACAAACCATTCAGCAATTTCTTGGAATATCCAACGATTTCTAAAGTACTAGGAACAAAGTATCAACGTGCAATGGTGATAAATAAAATATACTTCCAAAAAAGTTAAATTAATATACGTTATATATTTTTTTTATTTCAAGTTTGCTAATATAACTACAATAAAGAATGACTCTAAATCTAACCCTATGCGATTTTTAATAAAAAAATATTTTTTATTTGAGTGATTAACAAAAACAATATAATTTTGATGTACTCGTATTACCTATATAAAGATTCCCAGGGAGCAGGGCTATTTTCCAAATCCCCCGGCCAATAACATGGAAACACTTCGAATCGCAGCTTATCGATTACAGAATTAAATCGGATTTGCATAATGAATTGTTTCGTGAATTTTGTAGGCGTCGGTTTCGGCCACCGACGGGCGCGGCTTGTCTATCTCGACCGTCACTCGACGCAAACCGCCATGGATATGTCGCGTCGCCACCGTCGATCAGAAATAAAACTTTTACGGTCGCTTCCGATTTAGTTAAACTTCCCAACAGTTAAATCGATCGCTCTTAACAAACCAACCACCAGCGCTTTAGTTGGCCGATTTAGGATAGTTTCTCCCCGCCTTTTGTTTAGATTACATTGGGTCGTCCTATTTTTGTGATGTGGTGCACCTACCTATACCATTCGATTACTTTCATTGAATTTAGCTTTTACGATATTTGCTAACAATTCATTTTATTTACAAAGATTCTCGTTGAACTAATTTAAAAACATCACTTAAGTTTAAGTTTCTAAACGTATGTATACGATTAGAAACTTACATACTTGTACGAAACATATGTAAAATGATATCGAACACCTAACGAACCATATAAAAATCCCGTCGGCATTCTTCATTCAAGAAACCCTGAAGTACAAAGTTGCATCCAAGGGCTTTATACATTGAACAACAAGACAACAATATTTTTCCTACTTTTACATTTCTTCATTTGAACCCTGTTTTATTTCACTCCATCTCTGGTAAAGGTCTTTATGTAATCGGCTTTACCAGCTGATTTTAACTTCCAGCTTCAAGTAAATAGGTATCTACACGACAACGTAGCACCTGGAGAATGATATTTAAAAAAGATTTGTTACTATTGTACCTGCTCTTTTCTCATTATATTTATTAACAACATATATTTAAAGATTTTCTTCTGCAAGCTGAATTGGTAGCTTTATAGTTATAGTTAATAAATAAAGTCAGAATTATACAAAAACTGAATAAAAGCGAATCTTGGTGGGATTGGCGATCAAATGATTATTACAAAATTCAGGCCAGAAAGGTGTTCGGAATTTAAAGATAAAGTGTACTAACTAAGATAGTTTCAGTTTTAACAGTAGCTTTTTAAATTAATTGACATCAAAAGCGGACAAGGGCAAACCAATATTAATATACTCCGTCGGGAAACTATATCCAACTAATATGACCTGAAAATATTCAATCATAAACAAAATACCTTACCGATTGAGCGATCTTGTCAACAAAAGATTTGATTAGCATGCTGCCTTCATCTATATTTTCTTATTTGTACTCAAAAAATAATTAATTGAATGAAAAAAATAATGAATGTTACATTATTTTTGTTGTAACTATTTTTTAAACCTATATTGTCAAAATGAAATGAAATTACCAATTGCCACCAAAGTCATTCATGGCGCAGACTATCAGATTCGAAACATCAAAACGTGTGATGTCTCATATATAATGTACGTTTTCCATCAATATAGCCATCGTCGATTTTGGCTGCAGACTGCGATTTCTATACTAATTTATTAATAAATGCATTTACACCATTCTAAAATAGAGGTCCACTATGTCCACGTAAACATGTTTGTTTTTTCTATAACATACACCAGCTCGTAGGTAAATTGCATTTGAAAATAGTAAACAATCTCATTACCCTGTGGAAACTAACTGGAATTAGTTTCGCAAGCTTACAATTGCTCGGTAAAGTACCAGGCGAGCATAGGCGGGTTGGAGGTATCGAATGGCCCTGATCTTCCACGCGCCGCGCGTCCTATACACAGCATAGTTACATTGCACTGGCGAAGGCTGCACTTACATCCCTATATTCAGGCTATATCACACGGCAACAAGCTTTGACGCTTTACGTAACTGTGGTTGAATCGGAACGCGCAACTCTTCGGTCTCTATGTCATCACGAATCGATTGAGAGATTTTCACACCTATCATTTAGTTTTTCTCATGGGTCTAGTAAGTAAAACACTGCATATTAGGCTACTGTTAAGCATATGGCATAATTTAGAAAGCCACCCACAAACTCTATCCGCATATCCGCAAATTCATAAAAAATATAGCTTTTTCCTTGCCAATTTTAACAATTCTATTCTATTATTTTAATATCATTTAGTATATAACATGCTCTTCATTTAATTTTACTTTTTAGTATATTGCATATTCATAGTCGGCAATGTTTATACGTAGGCTTAGCTTTATCTTTTAACACCAATTTGTATTAGGTACTCATGTTTTGCAAATAAATTTTTCTTTCTTTCTTTATTTATTCATAGATATATTTATAATTGTGGACAGACCACTAAATTATTAGGAAAGTGTTCTTATGGAGGTTCCGTTAACCAGAACCCTAATAATAACTATTTATTTATTGACAGCAAGTTTGTTGACTTGAAATTTTAGACAAAAAATAGTGGATAGTGAAAACTGATAATATATTAATCGAATTTTGAAAATTGCATTCCTATGGGAGTGTGAGATGTGGAAGGTTTAAGTTTAAATTAAACTATAAAGATAATCTTTTGTGTTTATTAAAACACGGGACGTGACAAGCAACGGGATATGGAACGAAATACAGAAGAAGACAGCGGAAATCGTAGCGGGAAACGCAAAATTGGACTAAAGACATTTTACTTTTATTCTATGTTTAGAGGAAAAATTCTCGTAGGCGAGGCCGCAGGAAAAAGCTAGTTCAATATAAAAGTGTGATCGCTTCTTGAATCTGCATGCTTTTTTAACCCCCGACGTAAAAAGAGTGGTGTTATAGTTTAAGTGTCTGTCTGTCTGTGTATCTGTCTGTGTCATCGTAGCTCCTAAACGGATAAACCTATTTTCATTTAGTTTTTTTTTTATGTCATAGATAATTCAGTTGTTCAAAAGTTGTAGCGAAATGAATATTTAAAGTCGGAGGGTTTTTTAATTTGTCTAACAAATAAACTTGTTATACAAATAACAAAATTGTTGTATTAGTCAAAATGTATACTGCGTAATAATAGCTACCTATATTAAACAGTGGTTAGCATTACATCACCTAGTAACATATATATATGGATATATATCCATACTAATATTATAAATGCGATTGTCTGTCTTTCACGCTTTCACGCCTAAACCGCTGAACCGATTTTATGCAAACCTATACTGTCCAAGGCTACATGTTGTTCGAATAATAAACTTTTAATAATACTTAATTTATTTACTGAGATTAACTCGCTTCGTGTGTCTCTCGCTAGTGAAAAAATGTTGCTGAGTTATGACGATTTTGGCTGCAGTAGCACACGAATATATTGTACTGCGTTTTAATTATCTGTTGTTTCTTTTAACTTACATGTAACAGTTGATAAAACGATGTATCTATCTATACAAAGGTTTTACTACTCGAAATTCACTACACAATGTCGACGCCCCGTATTCATAGCAAACTTTTGTTGAGCAACAGTGTTGACGCAATGTGTTGCCGAGTTATCGACCACACGTTGCTGGCAACCATGAGTGTTGCATATTTGCCCACTGCATTTAGAAATGTTGTTTTGTTGCAATCAACAAAAGTCTACGTGTGTTGATAAAACAAACTAGTTTACAAAACAGTAGTGTGGGCCATTGATAAAATTTACTCGATTTCGTCGCTTGACTTCACTATAGTTTCCATCATATTTGTGGTCTATTATCGTTCGTTATTATAGTTTGTCAATGCCAGCCATATAACCTATAAACCAGCATAGATTTTTCATGCTGGTCTAGGATCTAAATAAAAACATAGACGGTGCCAGCCGCTTCTCCTCCCGCGCAGATTGTAAAAGTCAATCATGGGATAAGGATAAACTGGAAATTCTTTCACTAACAAGCCGTACATATCATATATTATTATTAGCTAAACTTGGCCTTCGAGTTTCGCAACTCTTAACTACCCGTAAGGGATACAGACGTGATAATGCATCTGTACCAACATAAATAAAGCATATGCCGATACGTGCGCAAACTTTCTACATCTATGATCACCAGTGTAACCACTCTTATAATTTCATAATCTAGCTAAACTTCCTAAGTATTTTGTAAGTTAAACGATAGTTAAATATTATACAATATTTCTCACATATGAAGCAAATTGATATAAACGCGTAAGTAGTGCGAACTTGCAGGCAGATGAAGTTACAGTAAACTTAGTTGTTGGGATCTGCCTGTACAACAATACCTAGTAAATAAATAATCCTTCACATTCCAAGTGTGGAACTTACTTTGAAGCTATCTCACTCAATGTATAATGTATTTATTTGGATATGGTATGTACCTATATGTATTCAAATTAATGCGCTATGAAATTATGAAAATTATATACATAATACGAAACTTGCTTTTGCAATGCAGTGGTGAGTTTTGGAAATAAAATAGGTCTCAATTTCAGGAAACGCAAAAACCAACCCTACTTTGACGTAAAAACCTGTAAAACAAAAAGTCTTAATTTTCCCGAAACTGCAGCGTAGTTAAAATTTAATGACACTCGGTATAATATGAGATACGTCTGACTGTTCACATGCCGAATAAAATTGCAATATAAAATAAAAGAGTCCTGGTTGAGGACAATTCATCGACATTTGAAATAGCCTGATCAAATATTTACATTTCGTATGACGAGTGGATAATTTTTGCCGTTTATTTTAAGCTTCGATACGGCAATTACGGTAATTAGTCCTGATTGGTTGAGCAGCTTTTTATTTCATGCACTGGGCTCTATTAATAATCTAGCATGGACGTTATATGACGGGGATCAATAAAATTAACTATTCTTTATTTATCGCGGTAATCGTTTTTATTTTTCGCAATTGATATTTGATGATGATGTATAACTTTTCCCCATATTTATCGAGCGAACAATTTGGGTATAATACCTTCAATCATTATTTGCCGCTGAAGTCTTTGGAAATTGTTGAAATCCCTAAGGGGCAGGTCAGATTGGGGGTCGATAGCGTGGCATTGTTGAGAAGTGAGAGATTCTCATCTCGTCAGCATCCTCGTGTGTATAGTTCCCAACTCCGCGCGGCTCGGCTTCGCAACACATACTTTCAACTAACTTCACGAACATCTTTGTAATAATCGTACACGTATTTATGTTGCGATACGAAATAGCTTAGTAAAACTTTTAAATATATCCTAACTTCGTTGTATATTTGGAATATATATACGTATAGAAATGATAAAAAACATCATTGTTATACTACGAGTAAAGTTTACGTTCATGGTTAACATTAAAATCAATTTAGAAGTTGTTTCGAAAGTAAGTAAAAGAATTAGATTTGAGCACAATTAAAAACTAAACACCTATTTCTTATTTCCTTAGTAACAAAAACAAGCATTTTAATTCGGTTCCGGGTAATTTTACGCTGGTTTTGGGGTAAAGGTTGACCTTGACCTACCAATATAGGACCTCGCCCGTGAATATAGGACAACGGTATTACCTCATCCCATTACGAAACTCGGTCAGTGTAACGTTGCAGGTATCAGGGAAATGTGTATTTATAATAATCCCAACTAATATTATAATTATTTCTTTGTTCGTTTGTTACGCATTATCTACTGGACCGATTGTTATGAAATTTGGTACACGGGTAGAAAATAATCTGGAATAACACATAGTGTACTTTTTATCCCGAATTCTCACGGGAGCGAAGCCCCGGGCGCAGCTAGTATTTACTATTTTGTAAAAATTAAGAGATGGTAGTCCAGTAAACTGTTCACCTAAGATCGAAAGGTTCGAAACTTCGAATACTACTCATGCCACATGAGTTTGTATACCAACCTGACTCATGTTTATTAATTTTAATAACTTGATTCCGATGAAGGAAAACATCGTGAGGAAACTTGCACACTGGTGTACAGTGTGTATGCGACTGCTTGCCATTAGATGTCGGCAGGTGTTATCTTTTGTTCTTTTTGACTTGTTGATATGTGTCAGTTTGATTGTTACATAAAATAAATACCAAATATAAATATATGCTTATCTAGAATTGAGTTTACCTCAAAGGTGATTCTGAGAACGGTTCGACCGCTGCGGCCGCGCTGTCATTAAAATTTTTCAAATTTTAACAAAGACAAGAATAAGACTTTAAAATAATTAGCACTGTGCTAATGTAAATTTTTGTTTATGAATGATTGATTTTGAAAATGATTTCTTCCTCAAGAAAATTGACAGATCGTATTGACAGCGCGGCCGCAGCGGTCGAAGCGCTGAGAGAACCACCCAAAAAGAAAGTTAATAAGACAAGTTGCGAGTAATTTCGAAAAAAAAACAATAGTATTTTATGGTAGTACCTATTTGGATATTCTCTTTTGTTTTTCCCGTTAGTCGTGACTCGTGTGTAAACTAAAATTTTTAGTTGCCAAAAGCTTTTGTAAAGAGCGGCGCCGTGTAACGCCGATCAACTCCTACCCGCCACGAGTAAATGCTTTGAGCGAACTTTCGCAACAATAAACTTAGTTATTGAGAACGATGGAACAAAATTAGTTTGATGAACTACTGATTCATGTAACAGTTTGTAGTTATAGTTAGATTATAGAAAGGCTGAGAAAATAAAGATGTGTAAAAAATTAAAAAAGCATTATAAGAAATTTTTGTTTAGATTGCAATTTTGGAAGCAAATTTTTGTCTAGTCAAAGTTTGACTATATTTGTACTTGACTATATTCAGCAAAACTTTGCTAAATTATATCATAATAATTTTAATAAACGATTATATTATTTTAATAAATAACTTCAATTAATCGACATACACAAAAATGTTTATTGAAAATGCGTGCACAGTTCGTAACTGGCTACTACTAAAATACGCGTGAAATTTTAACATGTGATAATATTTTGTAACAAAAATAGATTGAAGAGACATTTAGTCCAGACGATAAGTTTCCTCACTGATTGAGTGCCCGATGAATACATCAAAAGCAAATTCAAGTAGCCGGCGCGCGCCGGCGACCATGCGTACCTACGGATATTTTCCACCGACCGCCCTTATAACTTCTCAGAACCATTCTTCCTATTAGTGTATCCAGATAATTCACTTTATATTGAATCTCTGACAGAATGAAGCATCAACAAATTAAGGGTATGATTATTTATAGACTAAGTTTACATTACTACATCACTAGTAAAGACGCCTCGACATCATAAACTGTCAAAATTTGACCACCACTGTGTCACGGTTTTTTTTGCTCACATCTCTAATCTATGTAGGCTACTATAAAACTCTTCATGAGTGAGACCACAGCGCTCTTGGCCACCTTTTTACTTGTCATTTTATTACAAATATTTCATAGAATTCCAAATAATATATCAGAATATTGCTAGCTAAATTCTGACAATGTAGTCGTTAGGTTTCGTTACACAACATGTACTTAACTAATGAACTTCACAATTCCAATCCGCAAATGAATGTAACTGTTGCCATATCATTTGCGTCATCAACATTGATTTTTATCCCCGCGTATCAAATTGGTTTGAAAGCTTTCGTTTACCACTCTATCGCCTGTAAAGTGATGGAAATTCAATGTGAATATTCAGGCAGGGTGCCCACTTTACCTCTCTTCTAAATCTCTTTGCATCACTATTTTTATGTTAGACTCGCACACATTGCTATTGTTTTCGTAAACAAATATATAACACAGAATATAATACAACAAATCCGGTCAATTGCGAAATAAACTCGCGCACCGAAGGTTCCGTAAAATATTTTTTTATAAACTTATATATATTATCGCGGAAAGTAAGTTTTGATTCCCTTGTAAAATCGCAAATTATGCGAAATGGTCATATATTTTTATTGCGTTTGATATAAGTTTCTACTTTATACCTCTATACGCGTACATTCTTTAGAAGTATATTCGAATTACTTTGTGATTTACGAAATAAGTTAATTTATTAATCTTGCTGGCTTCTCTGTATTCCTAAACCCAATAAAACATCGTGAGGAAACCTACACAGTGACTACACAATCACTGTTAAACTACACAGTTTGACAGTGTTTCTGCAACTACTGCCGCTATATATAAAAGTTGTCAGATGCCTGTAGCTGACTTAAATAAAATCTGATAATATTTGTTATAACACACTCGATAAGAAAGACAAACAATTTAACATAACCTTGATTGAACGTTTAACTTACGAGATAAACCAATGGTATTACATATTTGTATTAACTGATGGAGCTTTCACGCTTCAAGTGAAAGCTCTGCGTCCATCCGCTTCGATTATAGAATACATAAGCTTAGTCCTGTGTGCTGAAGGCTACTTTGAATTTATATGTAACGCTTCAAATAACGCCGTCAAAGTTTTGTACTTAACAGACAGCATCTTTGTCCCTCACGGGGTAGACGGAGCCAGGAGTAGAGGAACTAGAAGGCTATGTTTAGCCAGATAGCCAGCTTAGATTCTGAAACAGTAACTGGTTGCTCGCCTATAATCCTTTCCCATTTCGAGTAGAAACGTTTTGCTCTTTATATGTTTTATTTATTATATATAGACTTTAAATTATATGCCTGCTCATGCATAAAAAATATATAAGCATAACATGCATAAAGGGTACCTATACCTAACATATTACCTATATACATACAATTTGGAAATACACGGTTGATTTATGTGAAATTTTAAGTTAATATAATAACTACAAAAACTAACTATTAATACGTCTAAAGGGTGTCCGTAACTAATTCACCAAAATTAACATTGTCAAACTCCGCAAAAAATATTGTTTATGATATGATTGTTATTATGATGTGAATTCCATTGAAGATTGAAACTAAACCACAATGCAATCAAACATCTCAAATATCAATTATTGCACCTTGAATTAATGTAAAAGCGAGAAGCTTAAAGTTAGAATCAAGGTAAAGCCGTCCTCAATTGGCTATCACCGATGCGCTCGCTATGGTGGTAAAAAAAATGGTGTTAAATATTTTGTGTTAGTTACTAGTCAATATTAAGACAAGTATATTTACTAAAGAATATTATTAGTAGTCTCTCTCATCTCATGGTTATCCCGGTTGTTTCCTCAGCCGTTAAATGTCGGAGCCAATTACTACTTTTTTCTTTTAAATGATAATTCGTAGTAAATTATAAGTAATGTTACACTGTAAATAATGTCCATAAAATATAAAAATACTTAGATGAATTTCTTCTGCATTCTAAGTCAAAATAATAAGAAAATTCTTAGAAATCTAAAAGTGATCGTAATGAAAAGAATAGAAAAGAAACTCGTCTAAAAATCTAATATTTTCCCATCGAAAAATTATAGACGAGGTTCTATAATTTTTCTTTTGTCCGTAAATAATTAAAATGCTGTTACCCTGTGTACAATTTGCACGTAGAAGAAAAAGTAGGTTCGCAATATAGTCCAAATAAAAAGCTAAGGCTGTCTAAACTCCAGGGACCTTACGATTGTGATAGTGTAACTGTTTGAATTGGAGAGTATTTTACGAGACATCGTCAGGTGTCCCAAGAGATTTACTGGATTTCTAACAAAAATTTTTGATTTACCAATCACTTACTTCCTCTGTCTATTCTTGATATGAAAATCAGCAATATGCCTATATTGCTGATTGCAAAAAGATCATAACGGTAACCTTTTTGAAATCCATACTAATATTATAAATGCGAAAATCTGTCTATTTAACATAAAATAAGTATGACTGCTTTCACGGCTAAACCGCTGGACCAATTTTTATAAAATTTGCAATAAATGTAACACAGCAGTTGATATAAACAAATAAATCAGCTTATATTGAATTCCCACAGTTCCCAACGTAGGATGATCCAGACAAAAGCAAGTTAATAATGAATAGACAAATAGATAATATACGATCATTTAACTGGACACAATAGGAATTATGTCTATTTTCGTGGCCACAAGCGAACAGTTTGACCTATTTTATAATATGCCAATTAAACATGTCTGAGCTTTTCTGGTCAACGGGTTTGTTCCCTTCAATCAAACGTCACAGAAGTGAAATGAACGAAAAATCCCAATATGCCCACAGTAATCCCGCGGTAGGTGTGAATCCCGGGAGGTAGAATACTATAATTAGACACCGATTGATTTGAATTTTACTGGAATCAGACTTGATAATGTTTCAATTATCGTATTGGCTTACCCACACATTGGCATCAACGATATGACTTCCTATACTACAAATTTGCTATTGTACATTGTTGTATTCATGATTTAAATATTTTTCCTTTGAATATTCCTGCTGATTTCTAGAAATATAGAACATTTGGAAAGTCTATACAATCCATTCATTTACCGCTACACAATAGTTTTATTTATTGCTGACCGAATAAATTGGTCAGCAACAATAGCATATCCAAAGAGGGTTGTCGTTCACTAATTGAATATTTTATATAACGTTGTTATATCTTCTATTTATGTAATATTGCATGTTAAAAATATAAGATAATAATGTGATTTTATAGAACCCCTACGAAACAAGAAGAAAAAATAAAGGATCTTCATAAGTGTTATTTTTATATGCACAATAAAAACGACGCCATTTAAAATTAATGCAACAACATAACCGTTTATCTTTTTTAAGTTCAGCCAAGGGCATTCGTAGATCTTGCCACATCGATGATTCACGATGCTGTAAAGCCTGGCTCTGGTCCAGTCTTACAATTTAGTTACAACACGGTGCGTGCCAAGGCTGAATGCACAAATTACAAGCTGCGGGGTGTCTGACTGTGCGCAGTTCTAGCGAGCCACTTTGTCTATATATAGCTCGTCCCACAGCTTTGGATTCCACTCGCAAGTCTACACAAATTATACTCTACTGCTAGGTACATACTAGCTGCGCGTTTGTTTTTTTTTCATATCATCATCATGATCGGCAGCGTCTTATATTCCACTGCTGGACTAACTAGGTCTCTCAAGTTGCCATTCACTTACCGATAGCACATTAAACTAGCGATCGACCTTCGGAGTTATATATATATATCTTTTAAACGATATGTTTATTTATTAACATGAATTTAATTTTATTAATTTAATGAAAATACACTAATAAAAACTCATCCATAAAATGATAGTTATAACTTGTAATTGTAATATAATTTTAAAAAATAACAAATACGTACAAATTCACATACTTAAATAATTAACCATTTATTCACGTGCTTTCGAAGCAAAATGTGATAAATAGGTAGTGTTTTAAAATGTCACCCTGACTTCAGATAAAACAGCAAATCGAACTCCAACTGTGAAGTTTGTTTATCACCAAACGCACGTCATTGATACCCAGTGATTTGTAAAGGGTGGTGGTGGGGTGAGGGTGCGAGCCAAGAGTTCTAGGCCAGGGATGCAATTAAACCTACTGTGAAAGCTATGTCCGCCAATTAGACAAAACTAACGCTATTTTCTCTACTCCTTGCCAAATTAGAGATACTGGTAACCTCTAACATGTTGTAAATTTTATTACATCTTATTATAATCTTTTTATTATAATTCGTTTACCTCCAGCTAAAGAAACTATCAAAACTCAATGTTTTGATCTACTTTTATAATTCTTACTCAAGGTAACGTCTCAGATAAAACCTATAAAAACAGTTTTCTAATGCAAATAGTTATCACATGACGGCGTAACACTGATGTTCTTTTTTGGTTTTTGATTACATGTAACAGAAACAAATCACACGTTCATTGGATTATGAAAACATAACTATGGCATACTATGTATACAGTCAACAGCACATCAAACTACCCAAAATCATTGTAAATTCAGCCCTATTTATTTTCACATGGAGTTTCATGTTAATTTTAAGGCCGCTTGAATATCTGAAAGTTTTCCACTCTAGGGTCGCTACGTGTAAGCGGTGAAGCCTTTATTTACATTTGGTTAAGTAGAGTGAATTAATACGAAAGATGAAAATATTTAATTTTATTATTTAGGATAACTTACTGCCCCTCTGGGAAAACTAGGGGTTTGATTACCAATGATACCTGTGAGGTATCATTGGTAATCAAACCCCTAGTTTAAACAACCATAAAATAAACAACCATGAAATTATACTTTTCTATGCTTACAAACTCATTACTGTGGTTGATCTCTGCCGCGATCACTACACGGTGTATGGTGGATCTATAATAAATAATATCGGTTTTGCTTTACTATAGAACCCTAAAACAAAATTAAGGTCTTATATATATCCGAAAAGTATTCAAAGTTCTTCCAGTCTACAAATTTTTATACGCTTTTTAAAAATTATTCTTAGTTAAACAGCAAGCGTTTTGGCTCTAACCCAATCCTTATCTACAGAAACTAATATAATAAGGAAATCTTTTGTTTGCTCGTAGGGAGAATTTAAATACTTACTGTATTGATTCGATTTTTCATAGAAGAAACGGTAATGTAATTGTGTGTAGTTTATTTTTAGACAACAATAAACTGAGATGGTGGGTGGACAGTCTAGCTCGTGTGAACAAACAACCCTGCTTCAGATTTATAGTGTTCCTATCCAATGCAGAGTCTTTAGACTACATTTTATAACGTATTCCTATATTTTTTATTCATATATTTATGTTTCTGTAAAGGATAAAATCCACGGCATAATAATATACTGATTGTACTTGTCCTGGATACTGATTGTATTTAAAATATCAAAGACAATGGCACACGACATACATGATTCTTGTCTTAGCTCGCGTAAAACTAACATTTAAAAATGTTTTAATTTTCCAGCTCAATCTATGAAAAGCGCGCGATTCGTGAAGGTTAGTAGAAAATTTCTAATCAAATTTATAATTGAATGTCACGTGCCGCCCTCGCTTACATGGCGAAATAAAACTTGAGTAAGTCGTTAACGTTGCTTTGCCTTTAGAAAGAACTTCCATCTCTCGTTTCGTTTGAAATCTGAGACTGAGGTTGCTTTAGTGATTGCACTCGCGTTGTAAAGGTTGTCGAGGGAACTGGCTTTTGACTTTAATAAGACCTCTTTAATAAATAGACTTCAAAACGTAAGCTGGTAAGTAAACAAAAAAAATCATACTTCTTTTTAAATAAACTTAATACTAGAGTTTCTGATACTAATTTTGTATTGATCTTTCCGTCTTTTTCCGGCTAAACGCGTTTTCCAGTCTGCCACGTTTGTAAGTTACACAAATAGAACGCACACATGTACGGAATGCCAGCGCTGATGTGTGAGTGCTCCACGTGTAATGCAGCCCTCTCGCTTTTCTGCGCTCCTAGTACTTGCCCCGCTCCGCTGTAAACGATCTAGTTTGCGAGAACTTTGAAGCGGAAAATTCATCCGACAGTTAAGTGAAGTATTCACGCAATACTTTTCAATACAACTTTCCAGCATAAGTTTGCAAACATTAGTTTATTCGAGTTAATGGCAATCGCTACTTTTATTGGCTCATCTATGCCTATGGTTGATATTTTAATTTTAATATCATATGCTTTTCTTGACTAAACGTATGGCGTAGGGCATTATAAATTGTACGTTTTATTTCTTTGTTCTTCTTTTTTTGTGAATTTTAATGTTGAAATATTTAAAGGACTGGATAATGACATATAAGTAGCTATACAATAGCCGCGGACAACAGCGCTAACATGTAATAAATTTGAATATATCTTAGCATCAATAGAGTTGAAATGAAGTGTGGATGTTAGTTATAAATTAGTATCTCGCTAGAGTGTAAGTTAGCTTTTGCGTCGCAATCACGGCTCTTCACAAACTGTCCGTGCACACCGAACGCGCGGTTACAGACTGCTACGACATAGCTACGAAAACAGGTCAAACGAGCTACGCCACTACTACACTCTGCTACGAGTACTTGCTACGACGCGCTTTCGTAGCTCGCGTGTAGATCATTTATTGGCCGGTTTGATGAATTCAATTAATTTTTCACTATATATCACGTCGGAAATAACACTTCGTGTATTTTATGACGAGTAAAGGATTTCCTTCATACATCTTGATCCAAATTCGATAGTAACATTTATGACTTCGATTACTGTAATCGAATCACATTATATGCTTAGTTTAAAAAGATACCAATAACTAAATTTAAGTAATTTCGGGTGTTTTAGAAAGTGTTCAATTTTAAACATCATAATCTAAATAAATATATATATATATTAGGACAATTCACACAGATTGAGCTAGCCCCAAAGTAAATTCGAGACTTGCGTTATGGGATACTAACTCAACGTATTTTATAACAAATACATATATTTATATAAATATTCAAGACCCGGGCCAATCAGAAAAATATAATTTTCTATTTTGATCCGACCTGGGATCGAACCCGGAGCCTCTCGGTTCACAGGCAAGCACTTTACCACTGCGCCACCGAGGTCGTCAAAGTCGTCGTGATCTAAGTTAAATAATATTCCTACAACCAGCATTTTCGTCAAAAGAAACTCATTTAAAAGTAATGGTTATCATGGCATATTAAATCTGCAAGTAGTTATAAGAAAAACATGTTTCTAAATACAATATTATTTAGCCAATAATTTATAATCATGGAATATGACATATGCATTACCTAAGCATTAGTCCTGATAGCCGTTTAGTCCGTACAGTGAGGTAATTTTTACTTTAATAATACACGAAACTCGTTATTACTACGAGTAGTAATAATATAATTCCTTTTGATTGATGATTTCTACTATCTAATAATATAGAAATTAGAAATAATAAAGTATTTATCATAATTTCGTAATAACGAATGGTAACTTTATAGCTTCATCGTATTTTGTTTTTTTTTTATCTACTTGGAAAGATTTTTTTATTAGCCTAATTATGAGTCCCACTGCTGGACAAAGGCCTTCCCTTCATTTTTCTCTATTGTCTATTACCTTCATTATTTGTTAGTAAGACTTATTAATACAGAATATGAAAGGCTCTTGTAATCGACTAGTCGAAAGCTAAATTTATATTAAGTTGCTTGCTTATTCAAATTTTGAATTGACTTTTTTATTTCCCGAACCTAATTAGAAGTATAAAACTTATGTATAAAAATAAAAAATATATATAATATATACGGACAAATCACACAGACTGAGCTAGCCCCAAAGTAAGTTCGAAACTTGTGTTACGCGGGATACTAACTCAACGATTATATGTATAGGTAAACATTTCACCCTCTCATTTTCGCTTGAACCCGGTTACATTCGGAGCTGTAATGCCCAGGGTTAGTGTAAAACTTTTTCCAATAAGTTTTAAATATTTGGCAATAATTTTACAACCAGCCGTCCACCTGACGTCAACGCTCTTTGGGAAAGCTATTGTTGTACGTCAGCTGATAAGGCTATGTATCCCTTAGTGGTCTCGTACGACATTCACGGGAGGATATGGAGTGGTCCTATTCCAGGGCTGGGCTATACTAAACTATTTGTAAAAAAAACCGTAATTGATTTATTTTTGAACGGTTTTTCTATATATAATAGGACTATTTTGACCAACGTTTGAGTTTGGCCATACAAAGAGGAAATGTCGCCAGCCTTCTGAGAACCTTACCGCATGGCGACGGCGATTTAGTGTCAATTTTTTATTTAAATTAATTTAGTATTTATTATTTTACATTTAATTTTTAATTTTAACTTATAGTAATTATATTGTAAATATTTTTATTATTATAGGAAAAATGTTTGAAGAGTATTTGTTTATAGGGCCAGAAGAAAATCTGCCAGTCTTTCTTTCCATCTGATTAAAACACACGTCGCACGAAACCTGCCGAATGAAAATTATTTCCGTTAAAGAAATCGTTTAAACAGTGCTGTCCTTACCGTACCAGAAGGGCTTACTGTTATTGTTTCTTACGTAGGGAATATGTTTATTACAAAGTATATAAAGTACAGTCAACAGAACTTCAAATTACCCTGCATTAACCTCTATGGAGCTGTAATAGCAGCGAGTTTGCAATGAATTTGGGTAGGTTGATATGCTGTTAACATGCATGTACATGGTCAAAAGCATACAAAAAACTATGTTATGATTGTGATCTAGTACTGATAAAAAATATAAAACACGATTAACCAAACAACATATATGAAAATTGAGCTGACCAGTTCTCCCTGGCAGCACCCGTTCACAAGTTAACGCTTGGGTCAAACCACCGCGAAGCTCAACCGTAAAGAAGGAACCTCAAGACCCAACCACAAGCCATCACCAGTCTGAACAATTGAACTGCTTGACACAAATAAATACTTCCAAAATCGTAGATTTTTTCATAAAATGGCGCTTCTCTCACATCAAACATCTTATTTAATCGTTATATCACACGTCTTATGAGTACACGAGAGCACAAAATTAAATTACTTATCTCAAACATCATTTGCTTTTTTTTATAACTGTCCACTGATTTCTTGAATCGACGCCAAGCTGCCATGTTGGTTTACAAGACGTGTGAAGTATTAAATAGAAATTTTACATTCTATTAGACAAACATTCTACAGTCATATGGACTAACCGTGGTGAAATTTTAACGATGTATATTGACTAGATCTGCTCTAGTTATCGAGTAGTTATTTGAGGTGTAACACAGTGGAGTTTTGTCCAATGTTACTCTTTAACTGCACTTTAGAAAGTTTAGTTTTGTAAATGCTAAACATATTCATAACCTGTATCTAGGTTTTTGTTTTAGCATAGTTGGCCAAGTTTTAAATACTTCTAATATGCACAAATCTTTCACTTACTACTTACCTAATTACACGATTTTAAATTATTTTACATATATTTTTTATAGAAATGACATCTTTGACAGCTTTTATTATCGTCAAGTAGAGATCATATTGTTTTTAAAGTGAGAAAACGTCATATCCGTGCAGTAAAGGTTAAAAAGTTACCTCGTCGGGAACCGAATGCCTTGTCATCCCAACGAAACGGAACGACTTACAAACGTACGTAAAAAATTGTACAAACCCTCGAGGGACCAGTTCAGTACACGTTTGGTTGACTCTCAGATATTTTCGAAAACTGTCAATTTTTAAAACATTTCCATCTAAATCCAATCAAGTTCTAAATTTTACTGAATCTGAATGAACGTATTTGTATTGCGTGCGGCAAACTGATTGGTGATTGTAGCTATTGTTTCATAGGCGGGCATCGGTCAATTTGTTCCATTGTTACAAATATATGGCGCATTGTAAATGTATAAATCGACACGATTAAATTTGTGTACGCGTTTCCACTTGTAAGAATATTAAAAAAAATAAATACAAGAAGATACGTTTTTTCACCCTAAACTTCTTTATCCTAACATATTACAAAACAAAGTCTTTTGCCGCGTTTGTTCGCAATAAACTCCAAAATTACTAACGATTTTCATGCGGTTTTCACTAATAGATAGTGAGATTCTTGAATAAGGATTTATTTTGTTTTTTACCCGAACGAAACCGGGACGGGCTGCTAGTAACTTGTAATTCAATTTATTGCTTTCGAGTGTAAGCATTAATTGATAAATAACACTAGTGTTAGATTTTCAATAAACAATTGCATTGGACAATACAAAAATATTATTTACAATTGGGTATATTAGTTTCCTCGGCCATTAGCCCGAAGGGGAAAAGCCAAGAAAAGATGGCTGATGTCGTAAGGGATATGCAACCAATGGTCTGATAACTATATATATAGCCAACGAGCGTGCGAAGTGGAAACGATAAAGTAGAAAACCGGTCCCTGGACTCCGAAGGTCAAACGCTGAGGAAGCAGCCGAGAAAACGCTCACATAAAAGAGAGAATTAAGCACGATTTTATTTTTCCATTGTAAAAATATACTTAAGTGTTTCAAAGTTTGTTAAAAATATTAATGAAACTTATTTTTTAAAGTATTTTTTTGATTTTTTTTTCTCCTACTTTTTTCAATATTACTAGAAAAATCTTATTTTCTCTCAGCATTACCACTTGGTCTGCTTTTCACATGTTTTTGATAAATAAATACCTAATTGTAATTGATCGTTGAATAGGTATGTAGAATTAAACATGTCTCCTAAAATTAACACCGTCTAGCTCTGTATTGGAAATCACTGTCACCTGAAATGTTATGCTACTTAATTACACATTTACATTTCCAGTTAAAACAACAAATTGATGCGTGAATTGAATTTCATTTTATTGTTGGGTGTCTATTATTATGAGAACGTGATGAAAATAACAATTTTACACGACCGCGGGTTTTAATTGATTGCATTGCATGTTTTTTTCAAATAAAGCTTTTCATTTCAGTGTAAATATTATTATCATTAATTTTAATACCTTAAAATGGGGTTGTATAATTTATCGTGTAGAAATGTAAGAAATTCGAAACTATCGCATTATTGTGGCCTTGCATCGTGGATTACGGCGTGGAGGCGGCGGCGGCGGGCGTAGCGTAGTGAGCACGGAAAATCAACTTTAGAATATTTTAAAATATTTTCACTCGTATTGTCATCATAAAATGTCATAACAATAGATTATTTTATTATAGTCATTACCTTCAGCTTTACTTACAGCTGCTAAAAAAATCGAGGATAAATTAGATTTCCATTATGTAGATATATCTATTTAATAGCTGTACAAAAATCTTGCCAATTTACCATTGAATTTTTACGAATCCTCTCTACCTCCTCCTCCCTTTATGAAACATTTGAATGGTAACTATTTCACGTTATATTGACTATCCTATATATACTGTATATTCGCATATCAAACATTCACGCTACGTTCGTAACAAGTAGACACAAATGACAACACTATAGATCGTATTGTCTCGTATTGGTCCGTAATTGTTTGTTCATGAAACAAATCCGATGCTACACAAACAGGACCTATGGCAATGCAGACAGATGTTTCTTTGTTATGCAAATGCATGGATGTATCCCCTCAGTTACCGCCGGCCGGCCGTTGTACCGCTGAGGGCTACGGCTCCGTTACCTGTAACTCCCAGAGCTAAATGGTCAATTATGTATTCAATTCGTCATACGCTCGCACACAAAGGCCTGAATAAATTCCCGAAACTATCCGCTATCTGTCCATCCAATTGATTAACATTAATGCTCATTACATAATTCTTTATTTCCCAATGTCGTGGAATTTTCTTGAAAGAAATTCAGTTGAACTCGGAAACTTTCCAGAATATTGTAAAAATAAAACCTTCGAATTTTTCCACATCTTTGGATTGGATCTACTCCAAAAAGTATATATCTTTGACAGAAACTAGTAAACAAGTAACGCATATTAGTTAGTTTGCCTTTACAAGGCTTTAAAACATATTTTTGAAAGTTACCTGTAACAAACATAATAATGTTATATATTATATAGTATTGTAATGTTATATCAATCCAAAGTATAAACATTACATATGTATAGTATATCCAAAAAATATATAGAGGACCTAAAAAATTAAATCAATAATCTCCAGTGTCAAGGCAACTTGTAAGTATATTATAGTCAAATCTCGCACGTATAATAGAGCAATCCTCAGATACACAGATAAACGTGTTATCAATGTAGAATTGACAATCGCATGATAATATGATGAAAATTAATTTATCCAGGTATTGCGTTGTGATACAATGCCTTACGTAATACAACCGCAACGCCCCGGGGCCGCCCGTGTCCTGTGACATGCAAATCTTGGTGATTGTGTTAAATCGGACAGAGGGTGTGTGCTCGATGTGAACAAATAAATTTCTGTAATAATATCCTACGGTGCAATGAATGGGAGGGATTGATTTATTGCATCGAAGTTTTTAAACAGACGGACATATGATGAGGCTTAGATATACCCATTGCAAAATAATCAAATTCAAAATTATTTATCCAATTTGGATGATATGCGTCACATATGACGCGTAAAATTTACTTAAAAATAAGTCTACTGCCCAATTCCAAAGCGCAGGTGAAAGAAGCGGCGCAGCACCTTCACCTCAGCATTTTCTACAAAGACGTCAATTTAATATTAGTATACGACGAGGTCAATAAAATTATTTCTATTTTTGCATATCAGTCAAAATATGTCTTCTTTTTGTTTCAGATAAACCAGTGCAGATCTCAAATCTCGCCGTTCATGAAAACGTACTGACCATACAACTAACATACAAGTCTTTTGAAAACACTATACTACACAGATTTCATTTGGTTTACAGAACTATACAAAGCTAAACAGAACTTACTTTTCATTGAAACTATTCGGTAGCACAGCAAACAAATGGCAACAACAACTTTAAGCACCGTTGTTGTTACGTCACTGAAAGGAACGCTGAGATAGAAACTACAAGACGCGTTACACAACAATACAACAACCACACATTGCAAAGAGTCCCATAGATTCACATGTTAAATTAAGTGTGAGTTATATGAGAGCTCTTCATTCGTATGCTCGCCTAGTATTCGTTGTAACGAAGAGGTGGCGCAATTGAGCTGAATGACACTTGTCTCGGTTACCCTAAATACGAATCATACACGTACACATACAATACACACATGTACACCCTAACTCATGATACTTGAGAGAGTACTTCGCAAATTCACAGGGTAATTATCCGGCATTCCAAAATTAATAAGCCCGTATCCAGCATCATTCGGTGCTGATTGGCGCAACGCTGAAGAGGGAGGAATGAATTTAACTACCAGAGGTGAGCTTGGTTTCCTGATGATGATGATCATCTCAGCTACTAGGCGAATGGGCTTTCTAACATTTCTAATCATTTGAATGTAAATTTTCGTTTTGAATATGTTTCAGGAAATATAAAATCTGGATACACGACTCTAAAAAATAGAAGCAAATCTATTTCTAAAATACTATATCTATCATTTTAAATTGAAAATAATCAAATAATAATACTTTGGAGATTGGTGAAAATAATTACTTAACGATTTTTTTTTGTAAACACGTGACAATAATTGTTTACATGTAATGAAAATAAAAATGTTATTCATTCAGGAAAAATAAATCTAAGTAATTAGACTAAAATAAAATTATACTTAGGAAAATATTATGTTTATTTCCCAGATGGACTGATGGAGTTACATAGCGTACAAATGGTCTGTGGCGGACAAACATCATTTTTTGGACTCATATGCATGTGTTACAAATCACATGCGTGATTCTTAAAAAATATTATACAATATATAATAATATTTTAATTTCACTCAAAAACTATAAATGGCTAATATTTTAGAACATACAAATCTTTCCCATTATAATATAAGTATAGACACAGCTAATATACAATACAATATTTCCAGTAGTATAGATAAAAGAACCCACTTACTACTAAAACTAAATTACTATTCTACAAATATACAAAAAAACTAGTAAGGCAACTTCGTACCGTTACATTAAGCATCAAATTAAGTGTAAAGTCCCGCATCACAAGCCTGTATTTTTTTATATCGGCCTGCCTTGATAAATGAGGTGTGACGCTTTACATGGTCGGCTCATTTCCAGATGACGACTCCCCTTGTAGTATATTTCAAAAATCCGTCAAGTGTGAGTCGGATTTGTGTAAAGAGGATATCGTAAAATTTGGTCCTTTATCTGTATTTCATGTATATAAGCCTATCAACGTGAAACGTTTCCCCTGTGAAATGACATAATATAATTTATTAAACCTGAAAAAGATGGTACACCCGAGTATTTGATATTCAACGCAAGAGACACTAACCGTACCTGAGAAAAGGATCGGGACAGACAGACAACGAAGTGTAGTATAATGATCCTATGAGGATTCCGTTTTTGAAGTATTAAACCGTAGAAGTTATAACGATGAAGTATGAAAGACTAAAATATATTCAATACTAATCAATTAAATTATATGTAATACAAATACATAATAAAAATATGATACAGGTACTAAGTAGGTATTAATTAAATCTATCTAAACAATAGTTGAATGGATAAAAAGTTATTAACCTCGAACGTAAAATGTATATTTTATTTAATAATAAAAATAGGTTATGATTGGGTTTATAAATTCCATCTTGAGACACAGACTAATATTAAATGTGCATAATGAATAAACCAATACGAATATTGACACGGTTTTTCACGGAAGGTGTGCCAATCTCAAAAACACCAAGTCATTTGATCCTATCTCTTCTAGAGTAAACAAAATAATGCTTTAGATTTCTCTACTGGATCTTTACTGGACCTTATATTGTCTATTTTGTACAACACCAAGCACATTTCATTTTGTTACGTGAAATTAAAATTATTATATTCAACGTATATTATTATATTATGTATATAATACATATAAATAAATTACATGTATATACATGTATATATGTATGATTCGATTGAGAACTTCAAACTAACCTGATTAGGTCATGCGCTCAAAACAAGACGCGATACACGGCTACTTTAAATAAGTACTTATTGTGCCAAATAACTCTATAGAGAAGAGACTATACTCAATTCCTCAAGATGCTTCTGTTAACCACAAAATTATCCTAAATCCTTGTTATCAAATCAAGGTTTTTGTAGCTAAGTTCCCAAAAAGAAAATAGCAAATATAATATACTTCCCTCACATCACACACAAGTACCTAAGTTTAACAATAGATTATAGATGACGATATTCGTAAATGTCATATCAGACGCCAACAAAATCTTACACCAGTTTTATATTACCAAGAACACACTAAAAATGAGGAAAATTTTTGTTTCGGTACAACTTATCCGTTACCTACATTTTGCAAATGCGAACCAAATCGTCTCCAGATTCAACAATCGGCGCGGGGTTCCCTCTCTACCTTTAATTTGACATGATTCATAATAAATAATGTATTTTTTATTTTTACAGAGTTTTAAGGCAATGAAGATCTTGCTATGCGAACTGTACTTAACATTGTCTTTTTTCACAGATTTTAACACTTCCAAAAGCAAGTTCAAGAACTACATTAGAACCTGTTTGAACTACAAACGAAGTTGATGATCAAGTCTCTAAAATTAACTCATTTAATTTATAGGTCTCAACTTCTTTCTAGGAAGTCTTAACGATTCTAGCTTTGCGACATTTATTCATTCGTTATTAACAAGGTACCTATTGAAAATGGACGTCAAGCGTGAGGACAACATGAACAAACTTCTTTGGCTGTGCGTTGTTTGCTTCTGCGAATGTCACCTCCTTATGAATACAACGAGATGGTAAGTATTTTACCAACATTCATTACATTATGAGCTCCGTCAATAAGATAAAATCTCAGTGCAGATCGACAAGGATATCTGGACGGGTGAGCGAGTCGCTGCTGTCGTATAAATATTACAAGAAACCTTCACATCGGGACCTTCGATCGGGCCACGTCTATACTAAACTTAAGTAGGTACCCTGGATAGGAATTGTCGTAAATATAATCATCATTAATTATATTGTATAAGAATTCTATCTCCTTTTACCGTTCGCCAAAAAATAGCTCTTATTAACGAAGTAAGTAGCTACATTATTAGTGTAACAAAGTCCAAGATTAGGTCGAAGGACTTTTATCAAGCCGTTTGATTGGTCAATAGAACAAAAAATGTGTCGCGACGACTCGACGCGCCGCGTTGTCATGTGCCTTACAACTTATGAATAGAACAGAAGGTTACCTTGAATCGCTAATATGTTTTGCTATTTATAGAACTTATAATATAACCTCATAATGGTCAGACTTCCGATGTCAGTAGTCAGTAGGAACTCCTTCTAAAATGCTCAAACCCTGCTTTTTCGGAGTCAAAATGGCTAAGTAGGTACCTACAATGAGATTTATTACATATTATGACCAGTATGACAGATTCAATGCCGACCGTCTGACTGCAAAGCGACACTTTTATAAATATTTTTTTCAATCCAGTATTACGACAGTTACGAGTAGTATCAACTAGTAAATATTAGGTATATATACTTAGAAACAATAGCACTGTACGTTTTAAACAACAGTATCTGTAGTCTTCTTATTTTACCCACGTGCCAACCTGATGAGCGCAAGTCGGGGTTATTTGCAGCATAATTTACATAGAGATAGATCAGTGTCCCGGCGGAACGTGCACCCGTTGAATTTCTATTGTTTAGATTGGAAAACTAAGTGCGGCTGTGGTCGACTTTCCTCTCACGTCATTATTAGATTTCAGGTATTGTGAATGCGGAACTGACAATCCGCTTTCCACAAAAATATTTAATAGCTCCCGGAATAAGGAACAAGGATAAGGAAGATAATATCATAATATCTTTCTTATTCTGTCAGAAGATTGTTCCGGCGTCTTTTTTGCTGAATCAACCCACTCATTGTATTATTCCGGCGCTGTTGTCATTCGTTATGAATTCTGGTCAAGTTCTGGCTTTATAAACTGATCTTGACTTAAGTACCTACAAATAGTCAATCTAATTCTGTACTTCCCAAATGTCATGCTACCATTCTATCATTAGTAATTTTCAGACACATACGCCTAAAATTATACGTAATAAAATTATACGCAGGACTAAATAGGTACGTAGTTATTATGTCAATATTTGAAGTTATACTATCGCAATCTTGGGAAACTGTGGATTGAAATTCTATCACAATCGATTACTCTGGCAATCGTAATCGTTTGTAGATGCGGATGGTTCAGTATGTTCAAATCGATTTCCTAATGGCACTGTATGGCGCGGCCCCGTGGAGATTGACTCATTTGCACTGCATTACATTACTGCGACACGACTGCCCACTCTCATCATGTCCGTAAAGGCAGACGTACAAGGGTGGAGTAACTAAGCCACGGTTACTAAGCTAAGGTTACTAATTATTGGTATGGTAGGTGGATCTCCGTGTATAATAGAATAGATAGGCTACTTCGAATAGGTAGCTTCGGCGTTTAGATTTTAAAAATATATAATAATAATTCGGTATGCGAATGCATTGCATAGGATGCACATGATGACTCTATGCACAGGAACTTATTCCACCCACCCAAGATACCTAGTACCTAACATATCAAATATCACAAACCTAAATATGAGGTATGCAAAGCTTCAAATACATAATCAAATCTGACCCAAGCATACTTAGGAAAAGACTGACAAGAGACCCTTAATGGAAGACATCATACTATTAGGTTCTTAGATGAGAGTCACCTGAATGTCGGTGCAAATTACAAACACCCAGTTTGTAATTTAATATGATCCCATTCGACATGGAATTAACTCGGTTAAGGTTCTATTAGCATGTCTAGATAATATAATATAATTGGGAGTCTCTGCACAAGGGATTTTGATTAATTTGTCATATCGGTAAATATTCATTTCAAGATTTCATAGTGCTGACATTTTCGACCAGTCATCTCATTCTCATATCGTGCTGAGTGCAACTTTTCCACGGCGGATTTGCATTCTTGGTCGCCCTAGGCTAGTACTACCCATGTAGTACCAGCCTTCCCTTTCTCACCTCCTATTACTCAGGCCTTAGACACTACTTTCGAGTATGATTTTTTTTTCGACTTTTATCGAAATGTATTCAAAAAATAACATAAATCTCTATATTTATTTCGAACACTTATCGCTTTATACCTTGCCTTGTCTGGTCTAACTGTTATTCTCATGGCATTAGTAGGTAATACTAATAATACTAATTCCATGGTTATTCCACATTATAAATACGTTAAAACATATATGATATGACAATTGCTTTTTCTACCATTCTCATCGTAAGCATCAAACAGGTTAGTAGGTATATTACATCCGTATTTACATCGACGTATTTTATTGCCACGATTGGGCACCCCTTATCTGGCCGCCCTAGGCCAGCCTACAGGGCCTTCTTAAGATCTACATATTTTCACTTTGATTAGTGCAGATGCAGGAGTTGGAGAATGACTGTCTGAGCAGCCAATCGGCTAAACAGATTTTGGTCTAGTTGTTATTTTCTTCACTCTCCATTTCATCATGAATATGTTTGAATATGTTTGGAAAATGTATGTTCAACCATTTGGACCCTCAGCTTTTTTCTAGCAGATGAAATAATACGAGTAACTTCAGGATACAATCTAAGTACTAGTCACGATTTTGTGATGATGAATCAAGGCCGAAATCTAGATTTATTGTCGGGTTCAGCGCCCTGCTCTTGGGCATTATTTAGGCCAGAACACTAAATTGTGATTGTCAATTGTCTACACGACGAGACTAGTTATAAATAAAAGGTATGTTTCAATGTGTATAAAAAAGTTTTACATCATTTATATCTCTCTTGGATTTTAGGTAGGTTAATAACTACACCTCCTAAATATGTTAGAAGTAGGTACCTATACCAAATATCAGAAATCACTTCTGATAGTTATTGCGTAAAAGGTAAAGTAACAATAAGGTAAGTGCGTACCTTCCTACTTATTAGGTAAGTTTCCATAAGAAGTTAATTCTATATCGGGGATCTAAGATTAGGATATACCGATATAGGTAGGTACCTACTAATTAGCTTAACCGGGTATGTTAGGGAATATAGGGACACATACACTTACCATCTATTAAATATGTATGTATGTATACCTATCTACTTATACGATAAATACGATTTTGAATAAATTAATCTTCGATTAATTACCTGACTAGATACATCATGATGGCTCAACAGTAATGGGTGTACGTGTTGATTGACCTCGCTGCCCAATCTACAGAAATTAGATACAACTCATTCTCCTAAGTATAACATGACGGTATCCGAGGTCTGTGGCTATGCCAAGCCCACCAAAATAACAGCATCCCAGGGTCATCGTACTTTGACTAATACTAGATCAAGATCATAGCATAGCATCATGTGTATGCACACACACTTGTCTGACCATTATATACATTTCTCTTTCTAGTAGCGCCATCTACAAAATCTCGGCGCAACAAACCAACCGCCTTCTGTGACTCAGAGAAATGATTTTAGATGGCGCTGCATGTCAGGTATGAATGTGTGTGTGTATTGCAATATTAATGCAAAAAATGATAACAGTTCATTTCAAGGCCAATCTTTTGAAAATAAATATTTATTTTAAAAATAAATAAATCAATTATTATACAATAGTAAATATAATAGATATTGCCTTCATTTATGTCAATAAAATCGCAAAGTAAACATTTCCGCAGAAATCCGCATTATAACCTCGAATTTGTTATCTATGCTACAGACTATATTTTTTTGTTTTTTTTTTTACTGAAAATTATAAAGTTTAATTTAAATTGTCTTTTGTTCACTTTAGGTCAATTAAGCACTTATTTTTAATAATCAATTTCCAACGTAGTTACAGAGAAATTAATCATAATACTGCAAAATTTAAATTTGCCGCTCGCAATTGAGAAACGTGTGAAGTTCGCGTTGCGAATACTGCCCGAAATGATGTGAAAGATATTCCGAAGGCCGTGAGTGAACACGGAAATCGAGATGTGTGTGTGGTCAAAAAGACAGTGCAAGGTAGGGGTCGGGTGGCGTTTGTGATGGCAAAAATTTTGCAAATGGTGAGTTAGGAAATATTGAGTTGTTGTGTGTCACGGAGTCAATTTTAATTTGTGTTAGTGAGATAATCGTGTGTTTGGAGAAAATATTAGTGTTGATTGTTAATAAAATTCTCGGATTCTGTGATATGGGATCGGCAAATGGCGCTACGAATAGCTAAAGTTGACACAACTACGCGTTTAGGTACCCCGTTCATCTTCGGTCGTAAATTTATAAGCACGCGGCACGATCTGTGATAACAACAAATAGTGGTGCATCCTCAAATTCCTGGTGTTAAGCTTGTGGACGCAGCAACTGGGACATCCAGCTTGGCGATTATAACGGTGTCAGCATGTTGCGATTTTTTTGGCGAGCGGTACTACTTTTTTAAACTCGTTTATAGAGGCGGCTAGAGGTTTCCGCGTCCCGTAGGGTCGGTGGCCCCGCGGTCCGTCTTCTGGACTTAAATTACATAATGTATGGGTCTTGTTTGGAGCATGCAACAAGTAGATATGTGTCGGCGGGCTAACTGTCAATGTGGAGTACAGTAAGCTCGATGCCCGCGGCCCCCATTAATTCGAGCCGCTGATGTCACTTAACTCTGCGTTCTCCTATCTAGGCCCTATGGCCGCCAATTTTTTGCACTCGATATCTTAATGTAAATTTGATAACCGGCGCTCAGCTCTAATTACCGGCTATTAAAATACTTTAGTGATGCAACTCTAGGTTTGTTTTCAGAGCTCATACTTGGATATATTATTCGAAATAATATTTCATAGGTTATGTGTATTATTATTATATTGCCTATTATTCAGTGATACTGTTTGCAGCACGGTCACTGACATTAGCACCTACAATGGACCAGCAATTCTGTTTGCGCTGGAACAACCACCCGAACAACCTGACTGATGTACTTGCAAGTCTACTACAGAGAGAGGCGCTGTGCGATGTCACATTGGCCTGTGATGGGGAGACTGTCAAGGTATGTATCATTCTTATATTTAACAATCAAACATCTTTATTTAAGTGTAATTCAAGTTCATCTGTGTTTAGTGGAAATTCGTAAAATTAATTTACATTTAATAATAATAAATAATAAAATAAATAAATAAATAGGGACAAATGACACAGATTGAGTTAGCCCCAAAGTAAGTTCGAAACTTGTGTTATGGGATACTAACTCAACGATACTATATTCTATAACATATACATATATAGATAATAAATTTAAGATTTGATTATATCAACTATAGAGATTACAATATGCATCTGAGGTGTAATGTATAGCTACCTAAACCTACTCAATTGCAGAAGCTATAATTAAATAACAATATTCAATATAAAGTGAATAACCTACCTACAAAATTATTTCTATTTATATTCAAAAGTCTATGGAACATCGCTACATATTGCAAAACTGAATCTAAAATCAAAGAAAGTATGATTACTGTTTTGGTTGTATTTGTTTAGGATGCATATAAATATTTGCCTACTGCATCATAGTGCATCATCTGCAACTGATTGTTATTATATTACAAAGTGCATTAATAGTAAACAAACTTGAGTCATTGTAATGAAATGCAATAATAGATTATGTCATTGAAAGATCCATTCATTATTCTTTGATTTTGTGAGAATTATAGGTATGATTTTTCAGAAATTGAATTTTATTTGAAAGTAGAATAAATCAAACTTTATTACAATAAATAATTAAAAGGGTTTAATAGTTTATATCAAATCATTTAGCATTGTATGCAATGATATTCTAATCAAATATATCAATTGTAATCAATAATAATTTAGATTTTTAGCTATGACTTTACCAGAAGCAAAATTTATTTAATTAAAAGCAATGTCTATCACTTGATTAGTAAGTTGGCACCAAGGTATTGCTAGATTATTAATAAATATTTTTTGTTTGCTGTATTTATTAAATTTTTCTGTCGAGACAGGAAACTGCAAATATTGAAGACTGACACCTAACATATTATAAAACAAAGTCCTCTGCCGTGTCTGTCTGTTTGTGATAAACTCAAAAACTAGTGTACGGATTTTTTATGTGGTTTTTACCAATAGATAGTATGATTCCTAAGGAAGGCTTTGGTGTATAATTTATTGTATTTTTACCCGAGCAAAGCCTGGACGGGCCACTAGTTAATCATAAAATTTAAATATAGTAGTAATTCCTATCAACATCTTAATAGGTGTGATATCTTTATCCCTAACTTGGTAAATAGAGCCAAAAGACTTCAAACACACTTGAAGAAATGTATTTATGTGGTTAGCATTGAACTTTTATTAGTGTTAGTACATCACTTATGATAGTTTACTTTTAACTATTCTGCATATGAAGAAATGCAACTGACATATTCTATGTTCCTTCTTTGCTCCTGGACCAACAATTTAAAACACATTTAAAAAAATCTTCATTAAACAGTTTGTTGGCCTTCTATCATATCATGTTGGCAGACCACTTCTATTAAAGTTATTATGTATTAGTTT
Source organism: Plodia interpunctella (assembly GCF_027563975.2). Lineage (NCBI taxonomy): Eukaryota > Metazoa > Arthropoda > Insecta > Lepidoptera > Pyralidae > Plodia > Plodia interpunctella. The sequence goes on along the minus strand of NC_071302.1, from coordinate 6,475,634 downwards.
CTCATTAATTGTTCTTACATTCCTTAATTGTTTCTACGATGTGTGATAATTCCCATTAATATTATATCAAATGTTGCCCGGGGCTTCACTCCTCTGGGAATTTTGAGATTTAAAAAAATTGGATAATGTACCTACCTATCCAATGGTGAAAGACTTTGAAATTGGTTCGTATCGGTATCGGTAGTTTCGGAGATTACCCGCCCTCAACATACAAACTCACAAATGCAAACTCTTTATAATTATTAGTATGTATGTAGCTTTTATGAAAGACCTGTCCCTTATATTAAAGATGCAAATAAAGTATTGAGTTTATCAACTGTCCATGCTACCGGAGGCATGACAATTCATTATTAACTACAATCTATTCCAATTGTATTAAAATCTGCCGAGCGGTTTTTGATTTATAATATTAGTGTGGATTGTAGATAGATAGTAAATATCCATATCTATCTTATCCATATCCTGGATGTATGTATGTTACAACATACACCTACCAGAAAAATGTTCCAACTTGCACCTTATGTGAAGTACCTACCTAGGTATTATTCGGACGTTACTTTGACTATCTCTATTCATTTAGTCAAGGTAGTCTGGATATTTAAATATTTGTTAATGTCAGAAGGTTAGTCTTTACCTCACTTGTACATATATTTTAAATTATATAATTTGAATTCAGGAGCCAAAGTTAATGCGTACAGGTTTATCTCACCAAATGTTTAGCACTAACCACAATGTCAATGTCAGTCTGTGCGTTTAAATGATAAATATAACACCATATGGGTACCATCTTGAATAAGCAGTTTCTAATGGCTTCTCCACACCATCGGCAAACTCAAACAGATGCCGACGCGAATGAACGTACGTTACGTATTTTGTATATGTCCTTTTTACCGCAGGGATAAGCCAGCAATGTACATAGAAGTTACGTTTATACGCTCAGATTAGAAAGAGCGTATTCACGTTTTATTCCTCAGCCGTTGAGCGTCAGAGCTCAGGGACCGCTTTCCAATTTTTTCGTCCCGATTGAAGACTGTTTGTTCTATAAAAAAGAAATCACAAACCCTCATTATAATTATGTATTTTAGAGTTCCATGATATTTAATGAATGTAAACAAGTACCTATAAAATTTTAATTAATGTATTTAGTAACCAAATCCAGCTCAAATCCTAACATACCTCGCCCTTTTCTTTTGTGACGCGCAAAAATACAGTTTTAATAAGGTCAATAACACTGTCCGCTAGCCACTTCCTTTAAGCCGTTTATATTCAACAATTATGAAAGTTAAAAGTTTTATGCAAATAAAATGCATTTTTTTTTTGTATGTAGGTTGAAAGGAGTCTTCAAAAGAGTTGCATATTTTAGTACTTTCTAATTTTGAATGCCAGTTGTTTGGCAGGTTTTAGGGACTAGTTCCGCTCGGCTAGAAGTGGCTTAGGCAGCATACATGTCTATAAATAAAACAAACATCTTGTCTGCCGAGCCATTTCGTCCAAACTAATAAGTATTTTATTAACGAGTACTAATTTAGAAGTATTATGGTTCGATTAAATAGCGTTTGTAATGTAAACCTCTTATGTTTTATATACTTCCAATTTGGGCATCCTTTAAAAAGTTCAGAAAGTCAATGAAATATATAATCAAACAGGTTTTGAAAATATCGTAATGATTACAATGTTTGATGTTTTGCTTCAAATGTTCGATCTTTCGGATCTGGTTGTGCACGGCAATTGCATTATAGTACCGTCATTTAGCCTGGCCAGCTCGGTAACGGGAATCCTTAGTGGCCGGTACAAGTGCTTCGGAGCAGCGCAGACATTCATATATTTTATATCTTGCGCCGGCGCCGCTGTAGTCTACATCTTCCCTATAATGTTATTCATCAACTTTAATTTATTTGAAACATAAAAACTCGTCGTGAAAGCAGTTTGCTTTTTGGTGAATAGAAACTAATATTTTTAAAAAGGGAGTGAACATGATCTTACACCCAAACATCGGCAATCATGATTTTAGCCATTTACATTTTAACCAATAAAATATATCTATGCAGGTTGTTTGCGTTGTAGCAATAGAAATTAACAGCTGAAGTTCAAATAAGGTTTTAAGTCGTGTTTTCAAAATATTAGTAGTCCTCAGAATTATGAATGCAAAATTAGTAATTCTCCTTTACAAGTAAGCACTACCTATAGCATAATTATAATAACAATACTTCTGCCTAAATGGCAGTTACGCACTATTTCATATAGAATACTAACAACATTGAAAAGACCTTCACGAATATTGCTTGCATATTTGACAGGGAAGAAGTATTAATAGAATAGATAAAAGATATTTTAATTTTTTACTCAGTGCATGCATATGCATAACCTATATAGGTTAGTTAGGTTAACATTTCAAACTTAATTATAAGTCCATCATGCCAGTTGCTTTTGGTCTTTCTTAGGCTAGGTTTAAAGATCTTTATTCTCATAAGAAACATTTCACTTAAAATGAGATAAACAACTAAAAATAATTATATGTACTAGTCGCGTTATATAGCTTGATATAATATATATTATATTTATATATTAATATAATAGTTCTGAGCTCATTCTTACCAATAAAATACCAATCCAAGAAATCAATGCATATAAATTTTGTTTTTTGTTTTATTTAATGTTTACTAACATACATATTTGCTCTTAATTTTAGGCACACCAGACCATATTGTCAGCCTGCTCTCCATATTTTGAAAGTATATTCCTGCAAAACTCTCATCCACACCCGATAATATTCCTGAAAGATGTCCGGTTTTCAGAGATGAAGTCATTATTGGATTTCATGTATAAGGTAAATATACTACATAATACTTAAACTTTTAACAATTTTATTTTTTATTTACACATTACATTTACACATTACATATTAAATATTTTATTTAACTTTTTTACAGGGTGAAGTAAATGTTGGCCAAAATATGCTACCTATGTTCCTAAAAACAGCCGAAAGTCTACAAGTTAGAGGTTTGACAGAAAATAATACATTGAATCCTAAGGTAAGTTTAAAATAATTTATATGTTTATTATTAAGGATGGGAGATGTGATTATTTTCTCCCAATCCTAATTTACAATAAATGGGACCGTATTGCATAAATGTACCAACTGTGTTATCTCTATATGTCTTAAATAAAGATTAGATATGAGGCCCGAAACCTAATAATAAATTTACTGTTAATTTATTTTTAAATAACATAAATGTTGTAGCCCGATCAGCTTCTTATTTTGTACCTAGATGAATTAAAATTCTAGTCTGTGCCTAGGTTTAGCAGTTGGCCTTGAAGTTTGGCAACTGAGGCGCAGTGACCCTTACATTTGCATTAATTGTTTTTAGACTGCACAGACTAAACTCTGGTTTTTAGACCCACTGTATTGCAGGCGTAATTTGTGGTCGACTCCCAGGGGGATCGAGTATTCAAATGTGAATAAAGAATAATTTGTTTCTTTGTAATAGAATTGTTTAATTATGTTTGACGTTTATATTATACAATTAATACTTATTACTAATTTTACAGTTTATTTTTTGTAATCTTCACCTTAGAATCATCAATGATGAAGTATATATAAATAATTCTGACTGAAAAAATCTTTATTTTTTTTTTAAGAAATTTAGTAAATTGCACCAAGTTGAGTTTGAATTTCGATTCTTTACTTCAATGCCGTAGTGTAATAGATTTTGCGTATTCAATTTTAGACAGAAGACCGGTCAACGCCATCGGTGAGCGCGGAGAACCTATCGTCGCGCGGTGAGTTCGCTACGCCGCCCGCGGCGCACTGCGCGCCGGCGCCGACGCCGCTGCCGGCGCCGGCGCCCGCGCACCCGCACGCGCCGCTTGAGAAACGCCGCCGAAAGAACTCCGCCGCGCCCAGGGAGGACGTCGACCTCTCCTACAGACATTATGAGGTACCGGGAAACTGAATTATCCCAGTTTGTGGTGTGGATTGCGAGAAAACACGTATAATGACACAATGCAAAATGTGGAATGCCAAATTCAGTGTAGTCTCGAATCGCGGTTAGTCGAGCAATTTCGTGTGAATTAGCGACAATATTTTATTTATAAGGTTATTGCTAATCTACAATATCTATTACAAAGTAGATTTGTACGTAATAGTTGTATCCATAAAACATGTCTTTGATTTTGGCCACTAAGGGACACATAACCTTGGTAGCTCATAGGCAACTATAGCAAGGTTGATGACAGGAAATATATCATGGACGAAACTAACGACCATTTAAGTTTTTCCTTTCACACAAATCAACACAGGTTCTCTACAAATTGAACTTGAAAAGTGCATATCATCATAAGAAATCCCGACTAAGCACGTCATATTTCCAGGGCCACCTAAAGTCAGTAAAGAGCGGGTCTTGCGGGTCGGGGTCGGAGCCGTCGACGCCGCCGCCGGCGCACGTGCCCCGCGCGCCCGCGCGCTCGCCGCTGGCGCCGCAGACGCCGCACGTCAAGCAGGAGCCCGACACGCCCTATCCCCCGCCCGCGCCCATGCCGCCGCTCCACCCACCGCCGCACTTCGACCAGGCGCCGCATCTCACGGTCAGTCATTTATTTCTCATTGGAAAAGTAATAAACAAGCATATTATATGGTTTGGTGACCGAGTCGCTATCACTGTCGAATTTATTTACAAGTTTAAAAGTTTGATCGCTGGGTCATTCTTCCATGCCCATCTTCCATTCTATATTAATTTTCTGTACTGCAAATACTTTGTTCATAATATCAAACATAATTTATATGGAAGGTGTATAACAGTGATATCCTATGATCTACGTTTCGGATTAATAAAAAACAATCCTAATACCTATATTTAATGAATGCAAAAATTTGATCTATCAAAGTGACGCTTTTATGCATTTTATTTTTTACGCATTCAATAACCAATTTGTTGTATATTTTCTTTCTCGACGCCAAACTGACCTTAACGACTAGGACTCGTGTTAAAAGTTATTTTTTATGTAAAAAAATAATTTCAAACAAAAAATATGTCAAAGCATATTGTGTAAATAACATTCAAATATTTTTCTTGAATTGAATTCAATATTTATTTTTTATGCTTCCTTTGCTATTTATGTTGATTGCATTAGGAATATATGTAGTATTCGTTCGTAACAGTCTTGTTATGTCATATATTGTTTAACGATAGTAGTTGTAGTTATGATAGGTTCCTTCTAACTTTATTACTTTCTACTTCGAATAGTAAAGTATGTTTCTATTAATCAATGTATGTTTTCCCATTAAATGGGTGTCTTTTCATTTTTACAACTTTAGTAATGTTAACATTTTGCAGTTAATACTTATCCTCTTTTCCTAGTTTTAAGGACGATCTTTTTCTTCTGTTACTTCATTGTACTCGCTTTTGCTTTTTTTTTTAAACTGTAAATTAATAAATGTTAATATATGCCGTTAATCAACGGACGGTCTAAAAACAGGAAGGAATGGATCTGCCTCGTAAATTACGATCATTAATTGGGATTAATATCAAAATTGGAAAGTAAAGCAGATCCTTTCCTTATCTGTTGGCAGACCTTGGATCACCCCGTTATGGAGACGAATGTAGCCGTTGTGAGGTTGGGGTCGCCTCCATTGGACCTGAGGCACGAGCGAGCGAACAACACCATTCTGGCTTCAATCCTCGCCGGTCCTTCACAACACTGCTCAAACCAGTCTCCGTCCGCGAGAAATACAACTGTCAAAAAGTCTGGCCGCTTCCGACCCAGCTGGCTTAGTCTATACCCTTGGCTGCAGTATGATAAACATCACAACATCATGTACTGCACCTATTGTAGGAAGTGGTCCCACGAATTGACCGCGAATAGGACGTCCTTCATAGAGGGAAATGCCAACTTTAGACTCGAAATAGTAAATCATCATGATAAGTGCAAAGCCCATAAGTTTTGCCACGAACGTGAACAATCGCAAAATACTGAAATAGAATCAGCTAAAGACACTCCTAGTGACACAGACAATATGACAAACCCTACCTAATTCAAAACTAGTATTTAGAACACAGTTGATTTATTTTTTGAAATGGTGCATTTGACTATTATTAAATAATAAAAATATGACAAAGAATTCTAGTGTATTACAAAATACAATGAAGTCTGTAAAAATGGTATGTAATATGAACAAAACCATTTCCTAGTAAAACTGGCATTTAAGACTAAGATTTTAAGTTGACTGATTGCCTATTTGTTTTATTTATTTGATATTTTATATAATAATAACACAGGAGAATCATCTACAATGAACATTTTGAAGATTGTGTAAAGCAAATCTAGCTACAACAATAACTTGCTAACTGGTGTAGGCTCAGTTCAATTAGAATTTTTAAAATGTTCCACCAAAATCAGATATTTTTCCTGTTGATCTGCAAATCTTTGTGAATAGAAAGACAACTAGCTTTTGCACTCATGGAAGTGATATCCAAGACACGAGCTTGTATTTGTAGTGATACATTTATTATGATTTGTACTTTCGACGAGAAAATTATGTTACTGTTGACTTTTTGCATTTGTATATTTTATGCTAATTTATGATTTTATCACTCGATTGGTTAATCTTATGAGTGTTGTGATGGCGCTATCTTTGTAGCATTTAAATATATTTTTCACTGAACAATGTGTGATAACTAAGAATCTTGTTTAGGAATTCCAAGAAGGCTTTTTAAACAATGTCAGTCCTTATTATGTAAATATGGTGAAGTCGCAATGTTAACCGATATACTACCGATATCATCATTTTGAAGCATTCTGAATCCGATTTAGGAGAATTGAAATAGAAATCCGGCGCTTATTTCCTATCTATAATCGTCATTTCTAATTTAATTCTGTTATTAATTTTATTTTTTTGCTAGAGTAAACATTTAAACTGTGATAATGATATGCTATAATAAATAGCATGTATAACTTAAATGAAACCGAATCGGTGCCATAGTGTAAACTTCAGTGCAGTATGTTGACGTGATATAATAAATACTATTTTGATTAAAGCTTTCGTATATTTCAATTTCACCTCGATAACGGCTCTTTATGTATATTAATTATAGTTGTTGATCTTCTTTTGCAACCAACAAAGTATTGAAAAAAACCGAACTATTTGCTGCTAGTGTATAGCCAGCAGTAGCGTCACTGCTTCTGGGAACCAGGGCCAGGAGTCGTAGTGTAATACTAGCCACCGAATTTCAACATATGTATTTCAAAATTTATATCTACTTAAAGTTTGGTATGTCATGATATAAGTAGTTATTTAATTTTAAATTTGTTACATTATATCTTCCAGAGTATGGAGATGGCAACAATGCTAACACAGCACTCTATTGGGAACGAATGCAACGAGAACGAGCCCATGCTGCAGCCGCCCCCCGACCCCAACGACACCATAGATGGTGAGTCAATCTGCTCCTTTTTCATGCCGCACCGAGCCGAGGAATGTATTTCTATCTCTTTTTAGCATACTGTGAAATTCTAGAATAGGACGAGACAAATATAAATGCTATGAACACTGTTCATTGGCTCGGTGTTCACCTACTATCAGACGATTGTAAATGTTTTTTTTCGGAACGTCAATGTCAAAGTCTAGCTTTCGATTATTTCATTAGATTTTTACAATCGCCTTTTTAGTGATGGAGTTTTAGCCATTTTTTTAATATACTTTATTCAAGTCCTGTATTTTAATTGATAATCTACATGGTGCAAATCCAATGGCAAATTCTTCAAGTTCCTATTTAAGTTGGTTTAGCATTAGGTTGGCTTGAATTTTTACCAGAAGAAAGATATTTTTCTTTGAAATATTAGGTATTGAATATATTTTGTTGTTTGTATGTCAATTAACTGATTAAAAATATCTTATTTCTTCATGAAACATATTTTGGATTGCATTTATCTTAATTAAGTATTGTTTATTATTTTAAAAAATCTAACTATCATACGGAATGGGATGAAGTGTATTAAATTGGTAGATAATTTCCTTGTAGCATGTATAGACATTCAAATAAAGCATGACACCATTCGCTTATTTCCACTGTGTTATTCGCCAATGCTTTTCTTGGTATGCTTTTGTAGTATGTTTATTTTATTAACTTGAAGAAATCGGTGTGACGGTTTCACTTCGACAATGATTTGGCGCCCCTGAGGGACATAGGTCGTCCGTTATGTGATATATTCGATTTATTAAGACGTATATAGTTTTATAAACGATAAGAGTAAAATAAATATATATGCATTTTATATTAATATACTTAGGTAGCATGAGGTGCGGACGTTACAGTTTTGGGAATTCGGTGGATGCGCGCATCCCTTGCTATTTTTATAATTGAGGACTCGGCATGCCAAAAGTAATTCCGAAATGAATAATTACGTATCTTACAGGTGAATATTACGGCGATGACGAAAATATAAAACCACAGGAATCTTTCATGCCCAAATTCGGTAATATAGATAATATAGTGAAATCTTTTAAAGTAGCTCTGAGTCAAAAACCATACAGTGCGCCAGAGTCGTGTAATATTTGTGGTAAACTTGTCAACAACCTAAAGAAACATATGAAATCTCACAATCCAGAGCAACACAAATGCCCTCTGTGCCCGATTATTTTGACGCGCGCAGATAATCTCAAAAGGCATTTGCGCATGAAACATTGCTCCGTTCTGAGGTCTAGTAGTTTATCTAATATTCAAACCAAATGTTAATTGGATTTGTAGAATCGTTACAGGATTTTTTATTGTTAGATACTCAAATTGTACAATATAGGTAAGGATGCACTAGAAATACGCTTCTTCGTACATAAAATAACCAACTTCTTCATTATAAATAATACCTAACATAAAGTGCGCTTATCTGTTATTAACAATTACCAACTTGTACTTAGATTTTAAGGTGTGGTGTGTTTCATTTCTTATTTACCTTTTAATTCTATAAAATACTCGTTAAGTATAAAGTATGGAAAAGCGAAAATCTTTTAACCCACGCTAAGTTTATACACAGTGATACCTTTAAATGTCCAAAGATGTTTGATATGAATGATCTAGATTTTCGCTTTTACATAATAGCTATAAAAATTGACAATTTTGTACGTATTGATATTTGTATACAGTGTTGACATTGTTACCAATGTAAATCGTTATGTATTCTCGTAGTGAGTCTGACTTATAGAATTACAGGTCGCGATTTTAATTTTGGACTTCATTTACATTGAAGTAAAAAAATATAGAGGTATTCCAGAGTTACATTACGATATATCCTTTACATAACATAATACATTACGATATATCCCAGCGATAACAACATCTATAACATTCCATACTGAATTATTTTATTAAAATGTCCATTCCAATAACGAATCTTTAAATATGCAAAATACATCATTTTCTCGTTTTTAATTAATCTATTTAGAAATCTAGTAAAAAATTAATTGATATCAGTACATCACGTTAATTCGATTCATGATATGAGATAAATCAAGCTTGTTTGTATATAAAACTGCACAGCTTTCTAATTAATTTATCTTGTTGAAATCTTGGAAGATCGATATCAATAGCTGACTTATGATCTCTTACTGTTCCTTGTAGATATAATATCGACACATTTTGTGTCAAGGACTGATTTTGCTTGTAATTTAGGAACAATTTATTTTTATTTATTCCTCTTTTTTTACTTCGTAATGAGTTCTAACTAATTTGTTTGTAAGTCTATCGTTATTGTGTGTTTGTTGCAAATATATTCCTTTATTTAAACCACTGTTCTTTTCATTTCCATCCTCTTTCCATGCTTTCTCTTTATATATGTAAATGGCAGACCTATCTCACTCTACAAACGCCTTTTGTAAACAATCTTGGTGACAGTTTATAACGACACGTCATGCGAAAATAACAAGACTAAAACACCATTTCTTCAGCATCATTGATTCATTTCTGCATGAATCTTCCATTTAAATATTTTTGTTTCGTTGGTTAAATACATTTAGTTCTCTTTGGTTTTGAGACTTCAATTTTAAATTTGTACTTTAACGCTTCTAAGATAGAGCTAGGAAAAGCAATATTAGTACAGCCTATGGGTATCACCCAATATTAAGCTTTCAATAGTGCTAAATTAACTGAAAACTATTTATTTGCCAAATGAACCTTATAAAATAGTACGCGCGGCCGATCTGTTAGGTCCTTATCTGCATGTGAGAACTAAGGTACATTTAAATTTTCAATTTAAAAAAAATGACTTCACAATCCTGTGTATGTACAAAGTATGCAAAACTTCATCTTTTTCCTCTGTCTATTGAAAACTGAAAAAAATATAAAACAAATCAAGAACATATTAGCCGAACACGATACAATATATATGAATAGATTTTTACTACAATGCTATTTGTAAAATAATGTGAAAACTGTCATCTTCAGCTCTTGAACGCGTATAGAAATATTCCTAAGATCAAGACTACTAAGATCAGCCGCGCGCACTGTGTTTTTTTAATATTGTAAAAAAAATATAAACTTGTCAACTATGCAGACCAGTCTTAGGAAATAAACTGCATCATTCTGCAATATACTCTGGAATTATATTACGAAGTATGTAGGCGATGCAGTTTGTTTGGTAAGCGAGGTCGCGTCGCAGCGGTGCGTACGATGGGTGGTGTGACGGGTGGCTGGTTGCAGGCTCGAAGGGCTGGCACATGCGGCTGACGTTCGAGCGCGTGGCGGGCGGGCTGAACCTGCACCGCTGCAAGCTGTGCGGCAAGGTGGTGACGCACATCCGCAACCACTACCACGTGCACTTCCCGGGCCGCTTCGAGTGCCCGCTGTGCCGCGCCACGTACACGCGCTCCGACAACCTGCGCACGCACTGCAAGTTCAAGCACCCCGCCTACAACCCCGACACGCGCAAGTTCGAGCCGCCGCCCGCGCCGCAGTCCGCGCCGCCGCCCGCGCCTCTCTTCGCCAACCACCTGGACGCGGGCTTCGACTGATTGTCCATGTACTGGCACGGCATGGACGCTCTGTGAGCGCACCGGTGTCAGAGACTCCTTGTTGATGTGTCAAAATTTTAACAGACCGTCTCGCGTCGAAACTGCTTCCTAATTAGGATTAAGCTGAAGTGCTATTACTTAAACGGGCCTTCTTAAGCCGCTCGTCTCGGGCGACTCGTTTAGTATTGTCTCGGTTGTGCGTTAGACTTGCCCCAGTGTGACCTTGTATAGATTCCAAGTCGGGAATATTAACTATTATGTCGATGTTACTGAATTAAATGACTCGAAGCGTATTTAACTAGGTAAGCAAATTTTTCTATACCAATCGCTATACGGGAACGGGCAAAAGCAATAATATGATGTTAATTTTATTACCATATTATTTTTTATATTATATCGATAGGAATCTTAAGCTATTTAAGAAATATACATTATATTGAGTAGCGGTGCGACCGCGAAGTGATGCTGGCTATTGGGCGGCACGACGTGTCTCCGACTTTCTTGTTATATTTATTCATTAGATAGGAAATTATGAGTTTCCTGTAGCCAATTGTATTTATGTTATTTATGTACATCGTACGGGTGGTGCGCGAACGACATCTAGGGAGGATACCGAGGACTGTCAAGAGATTGTGATCTGTCGTTGGTCAACGACATATAAATATTGACTGAATCTCAGTGTAGATGCATTTGTAACTCCATGAGGCCTTTGCAAGATGGATAAATTTAAGGTTTGTGATGTATTAAAGGATAGCGCCTAAGGAAACATACGAAAAGATTTTTATACTAGACTAGTTGATCTATTTACGGAGATTGTTTTTTTTATACTTAGATATATTCTATGTCTGATTTAATATACTTTTATATAACTATATAATATGATTTATTAGTGTTGTTTGTTTTTATTCAGCATAGTAACATTGATTTCGTTTATATTCAGTTGACGTTAGACGTATGGACATAAAATGTTAACAAGTTTATTATTTTCGTTGGTAGGTGTTTAGTTTGCGGCGACGGGAATGCCCGAAGCCGTCGTGAGATCGGTGGCAACGGGAATAACCATAGCCATCGTGATATCAGATCGGTGGCGACGGGAATAACCATCGCCATCGTGATATCTGATCGGTGGCGACGGGAATAACCATCGCCATCGTGATATCACATCGGTGACGACGGGAATAACCCACTGCCATCGTGAGATCAGATCGGCGGCGACGGGAATAACCGTCGCCGCCGTGAGATCGGTGCTGGGGTCTCAGACCTCTTTCAATTACTATAAGATAGGATGGATCGTTCGAGGTTGCGCATTTAGTAACTAATATTGGCATTCTGCGATTGGGACTAACCTAGCGTTTATGTATGTATTTTTCAATTAAGATTTAAGATTGTTACATTTTTAGCTAAACACTTAGAGTGGTACGGTAACTGAAATGTGATAAAATGGAATGGTGCTAGAACCAAGAGTGTTAACACGCTACGATTCGACTCCTATTATAATATTATTAATGTTTTAATGATTAGTTATTTTGCATTATAATGTAAGGCATCTAGCATCCAGTTGAGGTCGCATGTCTGGTCAACGGGTACACCACGGATCGTTCGCTCCTAGAGATTACAGTATCACTCGAGATTTTACCTTAATTTTTTCAGAGATCTTCAATTTTACTAATAAATAAATATTAAATAATAATAAGACCACGTTTGAATCTGATTAATGTCTACCAAATATAAGAAAGTTCGGATTTTAAATATAACGGCATCCTCATAGGACCCTTGATCATTTCCGAGAGCTAAGTTGTGGTGTTAGTGCTATTTAGAAGCTGTGAACAATTTCACATGTGCAATTTTTGAAAATAGTCATAACTCATAGATAGATTTTACAATTGTCTATTGAATATACGGGCCCACCCGAAATAGGCACTAAGCTCCCGCTCTGTAATTTTATTGTAACTAAAATCACCAAACATGTAATGTACTTCCACAAAGATTTTTATATTTACTTTAAGGATATCAAAGATTTTTATACCTACTGTTCAATAATATATCGTGGGCGCTTATTATTTGATAGCATTTCATACTCAGTGCAATATTACTAGTTATTTAATTACGTAACCAAACTAAAGGATATTTTAAAAGTATATAATTAATGTCTTCGAAGAGAACTACCTAATTGTATTTACATAAGTGAACTATTCCTAATTTCTATCACAGTCTAGTGAACAGTTTGGGTTACGGCGATGTACAGGTTTTATAGCTGGTAATATTAATAATAATTAGCTTGTTTACCTCTGCCAATCGTAATAGTTATGTACTATTTAATAATTTATTATCGCGCAAGTGGGAGTCTTGTTGAAATAGATCATAGCTATCCGTATCGGGTTTCGTGGCGGCGCGGTAGCCCGGGGGAGACGAGGGGTAAGCGGGGGGAGGGCTGCACACACCGTCGCTAGTACACGTCAAACGCTTCATCTAATCATCAATGCATTTTATATTACTATCACTCGAGACCAATTTTAAATATTGAATTTGCTCTATAGCAAATTGGTTGATTAGTAACATAGAATATTATTTTAGATATTTTAGCTTAGGATACTTGATAGTGTCTGGCCAGAATATTTTGGAGTATCACATCGTTTGGCTCAGAAAATATCTATCTTTGATCTCTTTTCGGCTTTCAGAAAGTATGCAACTTAATTATTGTATGGTGACCACGTAATTGGACTTAATGAAAGCTAACTTTATGCCATATGGAATTTATACATAAGGTTAACGAATTACTAAATTTAGTCTTATGAAAATGGAGGTCTTGTGGACCTAGTCACTTGTTTGGCCAATCTATTGAATATTCCAATTTATTGTATATTTAAATTTTACAATTGTATCGCAAGGGATGTGATTTTATCAGTTCGAATCAATGGAGTGCAGGATAAGCTCTATGGTTATTTCAGGATAGCAATGGTCTAGTTTTATTTTGTTCGTCTTTATACAATTAGCAAATTTGTTATAGTGTCGTATATCACAATAGTGTAATTCTAATAGGGAGGGGGTGTCAAATCGCGAACCTATCTGCTGACTGTCAGTCTTGTTATATTATTACATAAAATTTTATGAACAATATGTTGTTTATGAATATTTTGTTTGATGTCTTGGTTTGATGCCTCCGTTAAAGTTTAATTTAAATAATTTTGTTTTATGCAAGCAGTTAATGCAATTTTTTTTTCACATTGTTTGTTTGATGTTATGTAATGCAATTTTAACATGTTGCAAACTCCTGCATTTATCTGTTGTATTTATTACTAATTTTTACATTAAATTGTGGTATGTTACAATCCGTGTAGTTTCAGTTGTGCGTTTCACACGCCCCGCACCCACTTGAATTTAGCGAGTTAGCGATCGTATGTCAGTGTAGCGCGAGTTCGGGTTCGATTCCCGCACTTAGTGACGGCGGCGGTCTGTTGCAGAGCGCGCGGCGCCTGCGCCCGCGTTCTCGTACCACAGCATGTTCGTGGCGGCGGCGGAGAGCCTCACGCTCTGGCGCTGCAAGTCGTGCGGCAAGGAGGTGTCCAACCGCTGGCACCACTACCACTCGCACACGCCGCAGCGCTCGCCCTGCCCCTACTGCCCCGCCACCTACAGCCGCATCGACACGTTGCGCGCGCACCTGCGCCTCAAGCACTCCGCCATGCTGCTCAAACACTAGACGAACAAACGCCACTCGACCCCTACTCGATGACGACCGGGACTTGCACTCGAAACGACGTTAAAACGTTCTATTGTTACGTATACCTTGTTTTGTCGGTATATCGACGTACGATTTGCATTTTAAATTTCGATAAATAGTTAATATTTTACGCACGTTTTCGTGCATTATTTATTGTTCTTTATGGTAAGTACTGTAGTTAACATAATTTGACTATGTTTCGACTAACAGGGTAAATTTTAATGAAAGGCTTCTCAGCAAAACTTAACTTGTAGGTGAATAATACGTTATTTACTTGATTTGCCATAATATATGTAGCTTATTATGCATGTTCAGAAACTGATGTGTATAAAATGCATTTACAATATAAAAACTTAATTCTCCTAATATATAATGATAGTAAGTAAGTATGATGATCCGCAGCAATGATGTAATTTTTATTTGCGTAGTAGATATATCTATGAGTGTTGTCTACGTAGGTATTGACTGGTATTTTAAAGAGTTGCTTAGCAGAACTAATTTACTACTTTACTATACTTAATTATGGGAATGCTAAGAAAAGACTGAAATGGCAACAACTTGTGATTGAAGTTAACAGAAGAGACGTGATCTTAATGTAAATACTTATTGATGTAAATAACTATTTAAAATTTTAGATAGGAATATTCCTGGGACTTAAAGAACGTGTTCAAAATTATACTTATAAAGAAGACACGTTTGTATGTGTAAGGTCGTCTTATCTACGTTTAAGAATTATTTCATCCCAAAATCATATTTTTGTAAACGTATTATGTGCGATAACTGCATGTACCAATTGTTTAGGTACCTTAGCTTTTAATGGTCCAAATGTCGTTCTAGTAAATTAACAAATCATTTTAGTGTCTCAGTAGTCTGTGTTTAGACCATCATATTCATCATTATTCTGCGTAATTAATAAATATAATCTCATCAACAGCTTTTATCATTCTATCTAAGCAAATATATGGTTAATAATTAGTACCATTTGATGTTACGAGTCCCAATCTAAGAATGTACCTATATTGATAATTGAAATATATAAAAAGGTATTGCAAAGCCTTATTAAATTACTTCTATTTAGTTCAGCTTCATTTTTATGGTTTCAAAGATTATAATTTCCCATTCTCTATTATTTCTGGTTCTAGCTCTCTATGGTCATTATAACTGTTCGAATTTGTATACCTATCAAAATATGCTTACAAATTCTCTATAATAATAGTTGGTAAATTCAACAGCAATGTAAATAAATTCATTATCAATTATCACCAGGTCAGTGTTTCTTTGAACCAACCCTCACAAATAAATTACAAGATTTACATTGAATAATAATTTATTGCACGACAAATATTGATGAAATGAATGGCAGGACAATAGATACACTCGCACATTAATATTTACAAATTGCACAAATCCAACATATATGCCTAACACTGAGTATTGGAACATTTTTCTAAACTAGAATAATTTATTTCGACTTACATCAAAATTATATGTTCGTCACGTATCCCCAAGCTCACATTTTTTTACAAAACATTGAATTAAACATGGCAAAGTATGGCAAGTTTAATTCCTTAAATTAATGCTGTCCACTCAATAACAAGCTTAGCATAAAATATTGCGCAGCTAAATAGCAAATACAAAATTTATAAAATAAGATTCACGCAACGATAAATAATATTATCAGTGCATTACTGTAACAATGGTAGTAACACACTCGAAGCATAAATATATAAATACATGATATAAATACATAGAGTGGACATTGAACTATCACAGTTTATTAGATCTAGGCTTTAATTATATTCATAAGTAAGTACGTAATACGAATGTTATTACAAATCTTATTTGACTCAGTATTTCGTAAGCAAAGACCAATGTCCTAAATTAATTGCAAACGAAATGCTTCTATTGCTTGTACTAAATGTTATTACTCTGACAGTCTTTCAACATTTCCGCTGCTGCCAGGGGTGCCTACAATGACGCTCGCTTCGCTGACTGTATTGGTCTTGTCATCATGATCGGGTGCGTCTGTGCTTTCTGGTTCACCGGATTCTTCCGATTCACCATCATCAATTTTCTCTGATGCAGTCTTCTTCTTGTTCTTCTTAAACTGCTCTTCCATCTCCTTGAACTTTAGTGTCAGGTATCTGTAAGATGGATGCGTTAAAATAATTCTTTGTCGTTGATATTCTGCGAATTTGGAAAACAGATCTTATTATTCGAGGAGACGGATTATACTAAAAGGTTATATTAACCGGTTTATAAAAGTTATTCATAAATTACTCGTCTAATACTTTAGGTGTATCATTAGTTAGGCAAAATAGTCAAATATTTAAGGTGACCTTGTTCGTTTTTATCAACATATTTGTCAAATATTTTTTCCATTCTATACCTACTCTGTGATCAAAGGAATTTTCAAGAAACTTCGATTTATGAATTTCTAGCTTTTTCCCAGGGCTTCGCTCCCGTAGGAATGTCGGGTTAAAAAGTACCCTATACTATGTCTTATTATAGATTATATTCTATTCTATTATATGTGTATCTTTGTTATCTCACAACTTTCTCATTTATTATATTTAGTAGGATTTACCATAAGTTAAGGTAAAAAATACGCCCACTTCATATCCTCCCGTGGATGTCGTACGAGGCAACTAAGGACCACAGCCTAGGCAGCTGATAAGCAACAATAGCATGAGGAGAGGTGACATCAAACAGGCGGCTGATTGTATAAAAACACAGTCGAATCTTCAAAAATTTTACGTTGATCCCAGGCTTGACGGCGTCACAGCTCCGAGCAACGAGAACATGAGATCTTACTTGTCGACCAGAGGTCCGCTGTAATCCTCTGGGAATTTGGGCGAGTGCGGCAGTATGTACTTGTACAAGCTCTCGTTGAGCACGTAGAGTTGGGTAGTAGTGGAGCATTTAACGTTGAACCACCAATCGCAGGTCAGCGCCGCCTGCGAGAATATCGTACCGTTGGGACACAAGAACGACGCTTGACCCCCGTTCAGATCGCAGTAGTGCCACACCTGAAAAAAATAACCAGATCGTTATGTACCTACATGCTTTCTACAAAAAACACATGTTAAAAATACACAACAAGAAGGTTAATATAGAATGGCGAAGTTATCCCATCCCAAGGGACTAACTACTTCTTGTTTCGTTACCCTCATTACTGAAATGTAAGTGTCGTTTGAGAAATATTTTGCTATAAACAGATTTTGTTAAAAACAAGAACGCCACTTTTATATAGCTATAACTAACGATTTTTTTACAAACCATAGTTTGTAGCTAGCAAAATTTTCATAAAAGAAAAATGTCTGCTGTCTGTGAAGCTCTGATTACTTCGAAGTTTTTAATTTCGACATGTTGCATTGATATGCAGAAAACTTGAGTTGTCCTTCTTCCATTCTACTTTGTAATTCAGAAAGTCGCTAGATTTTAGTGGTAGCCTGAGAGGTGTTAAGCGTTATTTAAGCATTTCCAGAAAACCGGATGCGTCCAGCATAAATCCAACTAGATAATAAATGACAATTAGTTGGATTTGCGCTGGACTTTATGGTTATAAACTGAGAATAATGTATAATGAACGTAAACCCATGTTTGGTGGTAGCCGTATACAATAGAGAACAACACCGACAGTCACAGTTCATCGAGGTGGTTTCCTTGGTGGTGGTTAAATCTGCTAGAAGGAGTATAATAATTGAAAAGTGTAAGGGTAGTTATTTTAAATTTTTAACTCTGTAAATATGAATAACCGTATTACTTTTTATAGAAGGGAATAGGTATAAAAATGCACAATTACCTGACATCTAGTCTCCGGATCAGCGAAGAAACCTTTGTAACGTTGAGTTTTACAATTAAACCTCGTCTGAGGGATCGTTGTGAGTGTGGGGTAGTCCACGCCTGGCACGCCAGGAGTACCGCCTTCGTCATCTGACGTGATTGGAAGAGGAAACCGCTGGCTAGTCACGCCTCTGCTGGGGTACTCTGGAAGAAAATTACATTGCCGTCACTTCATAGTTATAAATAATAAAACATCATACGGTAAGCAGTCACGTTAATTAAGGTTTATTAAAATTATTTCGTCACTAAGTAAATGCAAGTTACAATATTAAATTAAATATCTTTATTATCTACTTACTTATATCTTTCGTAAATTATAATTACATCTTCAAAATGGAATAGCAGGTGGAAATGAGAGGGTTTTGGAGTTTTCACATAGCGTAACCATCAAAATGATTTCAACTCACCATCAATATGTTGGGACGGCGTTTTAACAGGCGCAAGATATGGTTCTTCAATTAATCCAGGTTCATCTACTATTGGTATCGGAGTGGCTTCCACCACTGGCCTTGCTGTCACATCGACATCCACTTCAGGGCTTACAAATGGTGCAGGAGTACTTAACACTGGAGACTCCAATTCATTATGATGCTGTGCTGCTTTCAAACTATTCAACACTTGTATGAGTGTCCTTATCGAAGCCCCTACGTTTTCTTGCGTAATCGGGTTAGGAATAGATTTATTCAGCTGTAGGGTATTTATTAAATCGCTCAAAGTAATAGTATTAGGAGGAGAATGCTGAGCAGGGTTGTATGTTGGTTGCTCTATCTGTGGTCTATACTCCACTTGCTCCGGTCCTGGTTTCAAAGTTTGTTGCTCTACTACGTATTGATAATAATTTGGCTTAAATACAAGGTTAGGGGCAACAGTAGAGGTAACATACGATTGTGGAACTGGTGGTTGCTTCAGACTCTCGTAATATAATGATGATTTTTCTGGTGATGACGTGCTATAAATTGGTGCTTCCGTTGAGATTTGTTCTGGATTTGTGATAGGTTTGAATCCACCTTCGACTATCGGTTGTATAATTACAGGCTGTGGTCTTCGCTTTTCGTAGTAATTGTCTAAAGGCGTGGTTTGTGGTTTTCGCGCCGTAAGTTGCTGAATGTTTGCGTTACCATAATAAAGCTGAGGATGAAGTGGTCTAGGTTTTATGTATACCTGCTCTTTTGGTATTAAAATACGGACAGGCTTCTTCGGTTCATAAAGTTGGTGGTTTTGAGGCGTTACTGTAACAGTAGGGGTCTGTTCGTAAGGCACTAATTTAAATTTCGGAGTCTGTTCTTTTTCTGATAAATAATATCTAATATTCGCTGAATCGTCATTGTTATATAAGTTTACGTATGGTTTTCGAGTCGGTGATAAAAATGGTGCACTCGGAGCCTTGATTATTTGTTTCTCATAGTCATAATTATTGTCTATCACATAACCACTATTAGATAACAGTGGATTATATTTAGGAGTTACTTTTACAGGTTTTTCATAAACAGGTACTACTTCTTTGTATAAAAACTTTGTAGGATTTGCCGAAGCTATATTATATTGGGTTAATCTATTACCCTGGTACCTTGGTATATTTCTGTGGGATGGATAGTATATCTTCTTGGGCTGGCGGTCGTTCGGATGACCGATGGTGGTTGCTTCAATGATTTCCGCTTTTTCAACTTCGACGTTCTTAGTACTATAAGCTTCCGTTGTCGGTGTTGCCAAATCGTTGGCATAGTAAAATGTCATGTACGGTATAAGTCTTCTGTACCGTTCGTTTATTGATAATTTGGTATTGTTATTTACTAACTTTCTGCTTCGTTCGTAGTTGTTTAGATTTACTATTGTCTCCTTCTTATTCGACGCCATCGGAATAAATCCTTTCTGCACATCCACCATCATGCCCCCGACCATTTTGATTTCTGGACTATTGCCATTTGGTGATATGGTTATTGGTGTTACTAGCGCTGGTATAACTGTAACAAAAATATATGTTTAATGTGTAATTTTAATTAGTTCGTTAATTTTATAAAAATCATATATGGACAGAAACAAAAATAAAAGCAAACCATTTTCAAGAACAACCTTGGTCGAAGAATTTAACTATTGTTTAATGTATAATGGATGTGCTTAATATTAAAGCATCACGGATCAGCAACTAACGGCATATTTCAATAACTCGATCGTGAGACAACTATTAACTTAATCGAAGCCGTAGGAGTTCCGAGAATTGTGAAATAAGAATCGTTCGTAAGAGTAGAAGGCAGAGGATATCTAAGTGATTCGATCCTTAATATAAACCGATTGTTGTAATAAATCATCAGAGAAATAGAACCTTAATACAATGGTATCTATAATTGCTTGATTACGTGTTCTTGCTCTATTATTCTTTGCAACTTGAAATATATTTTAAATTAGCTTTAGCCTGTGACTTCGTCCGCGTTAATATTCCGGGTTCCTTCCTTCCCCATACTTCAAACTACATGTACCTATGCAAAATTTCAAAAAGATTGGTTGATTAGATAGATCGTGAGGAGGTAATATTTCGCATTTATAAGATGTATTTGCTTAATCGGCACCTATCGACACCTGTATTCTTAAATTCGGATCTACTTATTCACTTTCGCATAGCATTACGAAATACATTTAAGCGTTCAAACATTAATCACTCTGATATACTTAGGCGAGGTCTTTCTATTGATACTAGAAGGAAAGAAACATTCATTAAATTGAATTGACAAGACAATTATGATTAGATGGATACGATCATTGCCGTCTCATAAACATTATCAAATTGGCTATGGCTGATTTCTTTGTGATTTTTTTTGTACTTCCTCCTTTTAACAATTTCAGGGTCGGGATAAGTTCGTCAACTATCTAAAATGATTTTTGAGAATACTTGAGACTTTGGAAAATATTATTAATATTTCTGACCTATTCCAGTTCAGGTTTAAAATTGAATGTAGATGAGATAAAAGATAAAATATTATCTTGTTCTCAACCACGTAAAAAAACCCAGTGGTGGCAGTAGAAATCCCAATGTGTGGTCAATGTATAATGACGCCCGTAGCAAATCCATTTACGACGACTGACCGCATAGTACTCGTGTCTCTGGATTTCTGTCTAGATTGATTTGCGGTTAACTCTTAATTTCGAAGTAGTTGTGAAATGAAGCTAGCTAGTTTTATTTAAAAATAACCGATGTTTTTGTAATAGTTTTAATGATGTAAATTAAAATAACTTGGTATACAATGCCAAATTTATTCATAAATGTACAAGTCAGGCATAGATAGGTACACCTGGCTCACATGTGTTAGTTAGGTGGTTAGTTTTATATGCCCCGACGTAAGGCAGGTAGCCGTGTCACGCAAGGCGCAAACTACAAAGCTATAACGTAAGTATTTCTGCATCGTATTTTCAATTTACAACCACGAATATATTTAAAGTGCACGATAGTGTACATAAATTATTTTAGAAAGGCTGGATCATGTTTACCTACCGCGGTGTGCGGAACCTTGCCGAGTGACGGGCAGATCCGCATCCTGCGGCACAATGATCCCACGACATTATGCCGGGTATACACAATCGGCAAACAGTCAAATTTTGGTTGATTCGGCATACATTGCTGGTTTTTCCTTGCGGTAAATAAAAGCTCTCATACAACCTATGCGGTGTACGGTGTGCGGTGTACAGACAGTACAGTGTACGGTAGCTGGCATTGCATTACCTGGTATATTTTAGTATGCATGTACGACATCGTGATCACGCCACATTGTCTCTGGTATTTTATGATCACGGATTCTGTGTTCCTAGATACTTTATCATTTATTTTTAATTTAATGATCATGAAAATTACCTACTTGAAAATTTGCAAAATCTACTATATTTACTACATGTTTACCATAACTACCTAATTTAATTGGTATATAGGATGATTTGAAAATAATTTGATAAGACTACAAACCTGTCAATTTATTACAATGCAATTTGTAAGAATATGTTACTGTGTATTTATGGCACTTATACATTAACAGTTCAATACATGGAATTACAACTAAATTAAAGAATATTTAATACATTAACACAAAATATTAAATGTGTAATTGTTGTAGATAAATCATGTCAAGATCGCAAATCTGATTTGTGTCAATCTGTATCATACATAACACACTGATAAGTGGGCCGTGAGAACTTTATGTTTTAGTGGTGCCGACTGGCATGCTAAATTGTTTTAATTACAAAACATGTAATTATGACAATAGAAAACATGTATCAAAAATTATCCCAAATGCAAAAAGGTATGTCTTTTCATCTTTTGAGTTCTCTAAAAATATCCATGATTTATTTTGTTGATGTCGCTAATATGTTTCAATATGGATTCACTACTGACTTTCAATACTGGTGTTAAAAGAAATTAGTACCTACATAAGTAGATAACTTTGAAAATGTATTCTTACTATTTTTCTTTACTTCATAATTGTATTTGTTTACCTACTCTGAATCAGCAAAGCTTCAACGTGCAATTTTGAAGAAGTTACACAAAATGCAATGTCATCCTGAAGAGAGTTTTCTCCATTTTATGGTTACGTCGCTGACTGGACAGTAAGCGTGAAAGTTCATTATTCCTCATTGTTTTCAATACCTACTTATAGCAATAAAAGTTGTGTTATGTTTATGTCCTCACAAAGATGTTGATGTATGATTTTCAACTTGACTATAGTTGATATATGGCCTTGTGAATAAATATATATCAGATGTATGTAGGAACTTAAAGGTTAACTCGGTTTAATTTATTTACCTGTTTATTGGAGATACTTTCATGAATCGAAAAGTAAAGACCCGTATGTATGCGTCTGTGCTAGGGAAAAGGCTTCCCATTACAGAAAGGGAAATACAAAATAGGTCTAATTAGTATACAATCGTACTTAGTTATTATACCTACTTATAGGAAAGGGAAAAAAGGGGCTATAAAATTATGATACCCAACACACAATCGCCACACAGTGTATAAATTACAGTAAACTTCGTTAAATAACAGCCTAGTCTTCCAATTATAACCTATTGTCCTACGTGCCTTAGGTAAATTACCCAGAAAGCCCTTTATGAGTCATAGGATAATAGTCGCTGGTTGGTTTGGTTTATTGGAATAAACTATAATAATGACAAACTAAAGCAAAAGTTCAAATGTCTTTAGGTATAACTAGTAAATACCTAGTAGGTATTATTACCGCTAGCAGTTCTATAATTTGGTAGAGTATACCAGTATACGTTCCTTAGAATATTCGGTATCTGCAAAAACTCTTAAAATGATAAAGGTAAAATACTAAAAACTATTTTAAGTAAAGATCAACTAAGCATCCTTCTACTATCTAATTCTCACGAACTGGCTGGCAGATAAAATTAAATTGTAAATTAACTTAATTCATTTAAAATTGTCCGATATTCGAAACTTAAATTTTCTTCCATGCACTTAGTTCAGTTACCCACAATAGAAAACTGGTTCTGTGCTACACATTGGCACCTAATATTTTAAAACAAAAACGTATCCGCAAGAACCGGAATCTCAAAACAATATACTTTATCAATCACAACTAAATTAACTGATAACATTTGACCAACAGGATGCAGAGATTACGAGTAATGTTAAATGCCAGCGTAAGTGAACAATGCCATTATCGTGACCCCGCGACCGTGAGATCAGACAAGATCAAACTTTTACAACGTTTGGTTAAAATATATTTCAACTTCAAATTGGTCTAGTGTAACTGTAACATTTATCCCTATTAGGTAAATCTCGGAAAACTCATTTTCATTACAATATTGGACCGACTGATTATTGGGTTATGACTATCGATTCGATATAGTTTATACGCACGTCTGCCATGAACTAAAATCTTTGAGTTCAACTCCATCAATGTGAACTTTACTATCCTACTCCACCGAGATCCGGGGCTAAGACTATGACTCGACAATCTCGGACCAAAGTGACTGCAATTTTGGACTTGTGAATGGCGGAATTCGGGGCATTTGCTCATTATTCAACGGCCAAGGTCAGTTATTCTTTTAAACACAAGTAAAATGAAACGCATGCACACGGATCGGATCGGTTGGCTACTTTTGGACAAGGACAATTAATTGACTTTTTAAATTATAATCTTTTCATAAATAATATCACCGGTTTTGTACATATCATTAAATGTGACTTGTGTAACATTTATTGTCAATTGATTTCATATACATTTCAAACGTAAACTTTATAAAAAAGCAATCTCTACCTAAATGTCGTGATTCAATGCCAGACGGCATTCTATTTGAACAAAAACAAAAAAAATATATTAAACAAAAGCAATTATATTAAAATAATAGATATAAATAAACCTTATTAAGATTCTACTTTAATTTTAAGGTTTTAAGCTTATCATTTCATTTGTAACTAGCTTTTGCCCGCGGCTTCGCCCGCGTGTATTACATAGCAAAATCTCAATAATTTTTTTATCGCGTACTTTGTAAGACTGGTAAACATATATGATTTAAATTCGCAGGTTTTCTCATCTTTAGTTCAATTTCCAGTTTGCCGCTGCGTGTCTCGCCCCGCAAACTTGTCCAATCCCGCTTCCTGCTATGTAATGTAGATATCCCGTACCGTTTCCTACATATTGTGCCATCATGTTTTCCGCAAAGTGTCCCGTCCCGTTTCCCACTACGTGTCTCCTTCCCATTTCCCGCTATGACTCCCACTGCCGCTTTCTGCAACGCGTGCCGTCCCATTTTCCATGACGTTTTACGTCCCAGTTTTTTATTAACCACAAACGTAAATTAAATTTTTTTGTATTTACTTACTACAAAAAGTGGGCGAATTTTCAGCTTTTTATCTTGAAAATTGTTTTAAGTCCCATACAATATTTCAACCCCCTTTTGAAGGTTAAGAGTTAATTTTCAGAAAAATCTGAAATACATATTCATTAATTTGTTGTAAACAACCAAAATCCAGATTTTTAAGTCAGTAACTTCAAAGGTGTAGAACTTTCATAGTAACAGTTTTTCGCCCCTTTTTCTTTTTACAAAATTTTAAAGGAAATCGGTTCCGTGGATTGTTATTTTAATTTTTCTACAGGACCCTCCTCATTTTCCGGGATGAAATGTCTATAAGATGTTAACCCGGGATTGCGAGGTACCTACTTTTGATTCATTATTAGTTTTTCAATTATCCTACGGAAACCTGACCATTTACCGGGATGATATGTATTTAAGATGTTAGCCCGGTATATAAGGTACCTACATACCAAATTTCAAGCAAATCGGTCCACTACTTAAACACTCGTCGAATGATGCGCGTGAGACAGACAGACAAAAATTTCCAAAACTATATTTTCGTCATCTATATCAATAACTAAGTATATTCCATTAAGAATTGAAAAAAAAATCCTATGTCCAAATTTGACCTTTCTTCAATTTTGTTATTGATGATGATTGATGATTAACATAAGTAAATAATATAATTATAGCAATCTAAAATAATGCTGTCACTCATGATTGACTTCTTTTTGAAATAAGTTCTTATATTATTATGTGATGTCCATAAACAAACGACCTTCAGGTTACATAACAAAACGAGCAACAAAAGGAACTCCCACAGATATTATTTCCTCAAATCTTATTAAATTTCGATCAGTTTAAATACATTTTCATGTTGGAAGCATTGTCAACGACTCGCCGTCAGAGTTTCGTGAGCCACGAAACCATTTATTTTAGACAAGACTTAACTTTACTAGATTGTCTTTCCATCAGTCACGAACCATCGCATAACATACTAAATAGATGGGTGCACGGAGATAAATTAATAGAACTGGGCACGATGTACTGTTCAGTTGACAGACACTAATCCAGTTCTTATAATTATTGGATTATTTTATTCACACACTTATACGTAGCAAGTGCATTAATAGTGCACGAGCAGGGGTGCGGAAATAAAAAAATTAATGTCTACTTAAGTGTTTACTGCCTACGAGTCTCATATTAGTCTAAGTATACATTCTTGAAAGTAAGTGCGATTAGCAGAGCAACTACACCACTGTACAAATCAAAAAGGTCTATTTTTGACGGATTATGTTCCAAGATTCAGTGGCACCACTCCCACAGTTGAACAAAAAGATAATAAAAATGGGCCAAGTTACGTAACTGAAGCGTGCTTGGACCCGGAGGCTCGTCACGGCGAATGCGCGCACGCATGACGGCGCTCGCACAATGCGCACGTCTTCGCCGCTATGGGTGACGGACGTCGACATAATACCACGTACTTACAACTTCATAATTACCTCTCAAGATGTCTCATCTCTAGGCTTCTCTGAGCAACATTCTATGAAGATGTCTAACCCAAAACGATCCAATCACCCCTCATAGAGACTTCTCGATTCTGTTTAGTTTGTTTGTTGGTTTATATTAAATTAACTTAATGGAACAAGAAACCCGCGGTTATAAATGAAAAGATGCATACAGGTTCTAGAAAAGTTTTTAATTATTTACCAAAAATGCTCCGATATGACTGGTCATGTTAGAAATCGTTGTACTTATAGGTCAGTCTTTGATTTTTCAGTAGGTAAGTATATTTCTATAAAATGTCATCTTCACAGAACAAAAATTGGGCTAATATACTTAGTTCTTACTAAAATTTAGATAAAATTGCTAAACGAGTAACTTTTACTTTTCTATTAGGGCAATCTCAAGCAGTGAGGCAACATTCAAAGTGCTTAATCGATACATATTTATAACAATTTCTGACAAAAGTGAATGGCTCTCTTTGGCGGTCATACAACAAGGAACTGATTGGGTTGTATTCCTACGTGTTTACGTACAAGCTTTCAACTAAATGTGTGTGTTTACTGCGACCATGTGCATACAGCCGTAAACGTTGGCGGTAATTATAGACTAGTCTTCAACAACTTTAAAAATTCATATATCATACGCGTAGGCAGGTGCACCAATGTTACAGAAACTGTTGAAACTTCCAAAGTCTTTTTTACATCTTGTGTACATCCTGATTCCTTTCCTGCATTTTACTATATTTAACTATTATTTGATAAAAAATGTTATATCAGTTCGGGTGTCAAGTCAGCTATGTTACAATAAAAAGTGGCAGCCTACCTTCCTATGGTTATATGATCGATGTAGAGGAAAGTGCGTTTACAACTGATAATTATATCACAGTTGTTATAATCTGTGAGCCAAGGTAACTCGTACCGGATACTTCGACTATAAACGTGCCGAAACAGCCGGATACCCGTTATTATTGACGAGGTTCGATCATTCCATGAAAGTTGAATTGTCTTCGCTCAGGAAATTTTTTATCTGAGAAAATATCTAATTTTAACTTCACGCAGAATTTAAATATATACTTAAAACTAGCGGCCCCTCCTAACTTCGCTCGGGTAAAACCATAATAACTTATACACCTAAACCTTCCTCAGGAATCAGACTTATATATTTAAAAAAAAAACACAAGACAGCGGGACAACTATTTTGTTTTATAACATGTAATGAAGATGGGTAAGTGCAGTCAACTGAATGTCAAGTCACCCTGCATGCGTGCTCTATGTGATAGGGTGCGCACTACAAAATGGATGCGCAAGCAAAAGCTTTAAATTCTAGAGTTTATTTAAATAGACAATTGCAAAAGACAATTTATTTATGGGTAAAGGGTACCACATTTGGTACGCTTGTTATTCCATATTACATAGACAATATACAAATCTCGCATAATATAACTTATTTGTTCTATCAGAGTCTATTTGCCCTGACTCGTCGAAAGTGATGTCACTAGAACTCACGTGGATCACTCCCAAAGCGAGAAAGTGAGGTATTGAGTGAAAGCGACGCTGACCGCACCGTGGTCGCCAAATGTTGTTACATAAACGCCGGCTGTTTACCGATTAGGTGAGATCATGCTGAGACTGCGATTATATTGCTTCAAACAAGTCCAATTGATTCATAGGCGAGAATAGAGATCACAGATCAGAGACCATCAAACATTTTCGAAAAAACATAACTTAGTTAATACAAGTTTATTTACGACCTTTGACAATAACTTTGATTTAAGCGAGAACAATGTCTACTTTACACTGTATAGGTAGATACACTTTCCATTTTACACTTACAAGTACAGTTAATGATTTTCTTAGAAATCTTATTAGGTAAATACTATTATTTTAGGCCCAATACTTCAAAAGATGCAATCATCAATCAAAGAACAATCTTGGAATTAAAAATCGGAAAAATCCCGATTTACATAAACTTTAACATTATTACGATTATCAAGTCAAAACCCTAATTTCAAAATCGGAAAATTAATTTATCAAATAACTCACCATTCGACTCGACCAATTTGAATGTCTCAGAATGAGATGACGACATCAAGAGGTAATGACCCACCGGAATTACACCTATCATAATAACAGTAACATTTAACAACAGTGGCCAACAAGCATTTCAATTATGTCACTTGGCATTGCGAAGATCTTGGTATTTTTTAAAATGACAAGATATATGACGACTTATACATAGCACTAGAAACTTAACTCTTATTTCAGGTACCTTCATAGATCAGCAAAAAGACAAAAAAATCCTAGGTACCTAATAGATAGAATGTGACAATTTGTTGAGAAGTCGACCACTGCAATTTTACTCCATGTTTTCAAAAATTACAACGAATTCCCCATAGACACCATTAAATTGATAGATAAAAAATGTATCACACGGTATTATACAAAGGTAATAATAAAACCATTGGTAAACATCAATCATTGTTCTTTTATAATTTCGTAGTGATTAAATTATACAATATTTATTAAAGTAACTATAGCATGATTAAAAAGATTCTCATTATGTCATCATCGGGTTATCATAATCTGCATCTGATCAAATGGAGGCACGGTCCGCAAATATATTTAATAGATTAAATTCGGTTTATAGATATTTATTGACTCATAAAGAATACAATAATTCACTTATAATGAGTCTAAACCTAATTTATAAATAATTTGTAAAAAATATATGACGCAAATAAACAGTGTAGTTTTCGAAGAGTTATGCTATTTACAAAACTTTGGTGTAGATATGATTTTTTAGTCTTCCTTTAAACAAAGTCAAAGATTTTATGTTTTTTAAGTCTTTAGGTAAGTCATTAAACATTTTAGCTCCTTCGTATAATATATCACTCTTTCCATATTTAGTTCTAGGTGTGGGTAATTTTATTTTATTTGTGTTTCTTAAATGGTGTTTATATTTATTTATCGTAAAAGTGATTTGTGTTTGAATTTTCTTTTCAAGAATTTTTTTTACAAGAATGCACATTTTATATTTATATAGTTGTTTTAAATTGAAAATTTTTGTTTTTTTATAAAGAGTTACAGTATTCATTAAATAGTCAAAATTAAATAGTGTTTTTATTACCTTATTTTGGGACCTCTGGATTGAAGATACAATCTTAAACCAAGTAACAAATCTACGATACAATGCAGTCTCTATTTTCTGTCCGGCAGTTCCTAGTTGCATACTGAACAACGCAATGATCTGAATATTAGATTATATCTTAAACCAATGCTTAGCCATAACCGCAGATTAAGATAGTTTCTGATATCTGTTCAGATTTCAGAGAAAATAGCTTTTCTTTTCCATACTTTCAATATTATTAGCAACCATCTTTGATTGCGTTTCAATGTGATATTTCAATTAACTACATATGTAACTACTATTTAAAAAAATAGGCAGCGATATATGCAATCAATAAGCGAGATTGTCGGAGAAGGTAAGTATTGTATTGATATGTGGGTCAAGGGCCGTTTTAATAACAGCAAGTGTAATATTTTTATTTGTTTATTTATGTGCGAACGAGCCATATTAGAATATTCTCTAGCTGGCACGTATTTATAATTGAAGGCAGTTTTCCCACGTGACGTAGGTAGGTATGAAGTATTCTACAGACTTGAGGCGACCTCTACAACTGTACATATTACTAACTGCTCATAATTGATAGGTGCAAGTCCAACAGTGTATGGACCACTGTTTCTTAATAGCTCTCTTATACCCCCATTGTTACAGTTATGGTGAAACGGTATTCTTTCAAACGCTGCAGCTTCCATATTTTAAATATGGTAATAACGAGATTTGTAATCAAGTTCGCTTGTTTATAGCACAAGAGGCGGTAGATGTTATACCGTTGGTCTTTGAATCAATCGTTATGAAAACAGTTGCAATTCTAGTTAAGTAAATGAACCGTACTATATTTCTAAGTGGAATGTATTATCCAAGTACCTTATCTCGATGACTGTATTGGGTATGTAAATTATAGTCTTTGTACCAAGTTGGACCACGTGAAGAGAATTACTCACAGTTCACATTCAGTCCCATACACGTTCTTGTCCTTTCATTTAGCCTTTAATCGACTGCAGGCTATCAGTGTTTTATTGGGCATGATATTTGCCTATACAGGATGTAACTACATCCTGTATAGGCAAATATCATACCCAATAATCTCAATCTGCAGTGCGGTGGCACGGATTAGACAATACTTCCAGTTGTGGTGGAAATGGTCTCCATATCCTCCCGTGAATATCGTACCTACGAGGCAACTATATCACAGCCACCATATCACCATCGAAAATATGGAACCGAGAACAGAAGAGAAAGGGTAACAATAAAAATACAAGGTAAAAATCTTATAGTAGGAACTGGCAAACTTGTCTCGGTCATCCGATTAATTCATTGAGTTTATACATAAGATATTTAAAAAATTTCTTCTTTTTTATATACTTATCTCCTTGCATTCAGTCTTATTCAGAGTTAGTATAAAAACATATTTCCGCTGTCTGGATTCCGACCTGTCTCTGATATTTTGGTTGCGATAGTATTAGTGAGTGAGATTTGAATGTCGTCGACGTCATATTTTTTAAAAAGATTTAGGTGATACAATAGTTTAGTTTAGGTGATATAATTAATACACATAATCATGAACTGAACGAGCGAAATACCTTTGAAGCACCATGTATATGCTACGTAGGCGATCGAGAGAGTGGTAGGTAAGTCTAAGTCCAGCGTCCACCAACTGGCGTACCTTTTGCAATCCCCAGGCGCGAGAAGTCGGACATCACGACGCGATGACATATCTTACCGTTTCGCATATCTATGCTTATTGTACAATTCCCTAGGGGGGTACTATGAAACATAAAACATATATAAATGCATATATCACGTCGTGGCGTTTTCTCTTTTTTTTACACGAAGGGTACACAAATGGGTAAAAGAGATAGCGTGGACGTTTGTAACGTGCTACGTGTTTATTTTGTTGTAAGCCTTCTGGTTCAATCGAAATAAATAAAAAGGGTTCTTATAGTGGTATTCCTTATGACTCAGGGTCTTGGTCATTATGGAATGTTACATACACAACTTCCTGAGCAATATTAATGGAGTGGTTTGCCTTCTCCATTGCACACACTTGGTGTTAATTCATCAACTAGAGTGCAGGTTTCCTCACGATGTTTTCCTTCACCGGATGGGGTGTACGTATGATCTAAATAGCTTATGCTTATAAGCTTTATAAAAACAAGACTCTTTTGGTTTTGTCTAAGAAATAATCGCTACTATGCAAAAATATTCAATTTTAGATCATCACTTATATCACAGGTTTACCTAGTTATATATTGTATAAGTAATAATTCCGCGGAGTTCTGATACATTGCAAGAAACAAATTTGTAATTCAACGGATGTTAGGTAGAAAGGCGTATGTTCTTGTATAATAAACTGGTATCCCTACCTACTTAGAAAACTGCAAAATTGGACTATAGGTACGTTTTTATCTCAGATTAAGTAGTTAAAAGTAAAATTCCCGCGTTACGTAGGTTTCCTAAACATCATCGAACTTAAAAGCCAACTAAAGACTATTTTTGTCAATCTACCACTAATCACTATCTTAGAGTCATTTAATATATCTCTATTAGAAGAAAAATGCTATTTCCACATGTAAACTCAATACAAATATCGGTAACTCACGAACTTCGAAACTGTTGATATTGAAACACATTTACATGCACATCGTGAGGCATGGCAGTTCAAATTTAATTGGATCTCCTGTACTAAAGTTGGGCCGGATTTCGATTTTTGGAGCCTACGGCGATGCAGGGGCGGCGTCCGCTAAATACCCCTTATTTTCCAAATCATAAAAACATTTTAATTTGTCTGTATATTGTCAAATTGCAAACGTGGCCGTCAACCGCCACCTTCATTGATCGGAGAGGCACCCCAAGAAGAAGTGGGCTTTTGGGTCCCTCTCTTAATAAAGACCCCAGGACAGTGATTTAGCGCGCCCTTCCCCACAATCAGCGCCCACTAGACGGCTGCAGCCTCCGATCCAAGTTGTTGACATTTGACCATGCATCGCGTGCGAACCTAGAGCGGTGTCTCAATCTCAACGATTACATTTTGCGGTGTGATTGTAATCACATTCCGTCAACAGTTGCCAATATCTGATCCAGTACATGTTTACTAAATAACTACTGACGCTATTACACAACTGTCGCGTGCTATTGGTTCAATGTCAGTTTTATTTACAAATGACTCAATTATAATATATAGTCTACACGCCACAAAATAGGCAGCAAAATGCAGCCGCATTGCACAAAAACTACCAACATAATTTTCAGCCAGGAGCCTGCGAAAAGCATAGGTACTCCCACTTAAATACACTTACCTACTTTTTAATAAGTAAGTGTTATAAGTTATAACTATATTCACATAATGAAATAAACATTGAAACCAGTTTTTATTTTACATAATTCATGTGATTGGAAAAGGATATCGAATGTGTTAAATAAGATTATGTTTACTGACCTGACCTACTTTTACTTGCTACATTATACTAGCAAAAAAAGTCATATAATTTTATGTGAAACATTTACAATGGAAAAATTATGTATTAAAAAAATTATTTATTGGCAAGTTACACCTTAATAATTTGTACCTAATTTCATGTAAATACACACGGAAGTTATAGAGATATTACGCGCGCACTTCATGTTGTTTGAGTTTACCTACAAATATCAAACAAGTAGTGCTAGTACTACCAGTTACAGTAAAACCAGTCTGCTTCAAATACATCACAAGCTGCATCTAAAATATTGCATCATGGCCACAGGCGAGACGTGGAAGTCAGCGAAATTATGCAAAATTACCACCGCGTTTAGAATCGGCACTTGAATAAGTACAACCTAAACTCGATGTAAATCGGCAACCAAACATAGAGATTGATTCTATTATTCGCCGCTTACCGCAAATTTCACAAATACTTCAATGTTATTTTCAATTCACGCAACGCGCGGAAGTGAGATATTCTAATGCCCGTTTATAGATAAACATAATTTTAGGTAATTTGGTCAGCGTCCTACAATTTCGGTAAAAAAATTACGTTACGATACATTATTTTAGGAATATTTAAAAAAAAATAATCTACTTCCTTCCTTCCATAGAATCTTAATTGGTCTTCAACCAATATTGTGTTAGAAAAATGTACCAGAACACAAGAGGATATTTAATCCCCTCCATTTATTCCAGATAAAACGAAATCAAATGGAACCTTGGCAATAAAAAAATCATGTTATGTCATTGTAAGGAGAGGAGAGGTCGACAAGGTCGGCGGTAGAGAAAGCCACAGCGGCACATCTAGTTAATATAATTATTATTTCATCAGATTATTTACATTACACGCCATTTCCGAATTCTGGAAAATTCCCGTGTAATGTTTATCTCATTGCATCACGAATAGGAAAAATCGTCGATTAATTAATAAAGAAGTGAAATGCTAAAATAGTTGCAGGTTGCTAGCCCATGGCAAGGAATTTTAATTAATCTCAAGCTAGCCTTTACATGCGATGAAAATCTGTTGGTGCACTCTTGTTTTATACAAAAAAAATATACAGTTAATTACGCAATACATTCATTACGGTACATATTGAGGTTGCTGATTTTACTTTGAAGAAAAAAATATAGGTACACTCGAACATATAACCTCGTTTCTTGGAAATCGGTTAAAAATCATGAACATATTTTTTATGCAAATTCAATGAATTGAAACACTTTTATATTACATCTTAATTACAATAGCAATATATCGTAATTTAATTACGTTAACATGTGATGAAATGTCTACACCTTCAATTAGCTAAGCCAACGATCTTGCCATTTTTCTCGGCAAAAATGTTTTACATCATTTTATGTACCAGCGAAATTTCTTACAAATAAAAAACAATTAGATGAAGTTAGTTATATTATTAATTTATTTCTATACGAGCAACTTTTTGAGACGTGGCCAATTGTTAAAGTCTTATCGGAATAGAGTGGACACAGTCGGTTTGGAATCTTCAATTTTTCTAAAAACTTCAAGACTTACTTAAAAAATGCGGTCTTCGTGTAGGCATATATCTACTTAGCCATTCATTATTATTTATATAAATGTACATGTAAATTTATTTAAAAAAAAATATTGAAATAACCAGGCTGTTTATAAAAACTCACAGTCAACCTTGCAGTATTGCGCCACGCCACGCCACGGTCGTGTGGTGCAGCCATCTGCAGCGGACATATCTTACTTTTTTCGTTGGCAACTCTTGTAATGATGCAAGTGGATGCACCACCCAACACTGGCCTTATTACTAAATATTTTAATTATCTTTCCATGTCGTTGTGTTATCAAATAAGTATGTATTAAAATATTTAGTAGAATGCGTTTATACTATCTTATTGTTAGTAAAATAAATTAAAACGAAATATTGAAATTTACTCATTATCAAACTTTTAGTTGTTCATTACATATTTGTTCATCTCCATTTCTAAAGATCCCGGATCCAAGAATGTGATTAAACGAACTTATTGCCAATTTAAATATTATTTTGTGTTTTATCGTTCAATTGATTGATGCAGCGTCAAAAAGCTTGCACATACAACCTGCACCCTTCGATTTGCCCTATCTTTATTTTAACAAAATCGACGGATGTTGTTCAAATCTCCGGTTAATTTTATGTAAATAATTCTATAAGTACCTATCAAAGCGAGACCGATATGTTCGTATTCATGTTTATATTTTCTTCTATATAAGAGTAGCCATACCTATACCAGTAGTAATGGTCCATATACAGAACAAAACAAAAAAAACAGGAAATTGTTTTTTCAGTTTTATAACATTCGGCAAAAGATTGCGTGCTCGAGTTTAAACGCTTGACCGACAAATAAACAGGCATGGAATAGTTGCGAGGCGCTCGTGACATAACGGAGAATCTTACGCAGATTCAAGCGCGTGATATAACGATGGGCACTTGCTCTACTAACACTGACAATAAAAAAAATTAACATTTTTTAACTGACATTTTTGACACATGCTTTTATTGTTGTCAAAGAGATCTTATTGCGTTCAATGTGTGACAAAAAATCATGTCTTTGCAGTAAACCGTTAAGGATTTCCTACGTCTGGAGCCTTTACTAGGGTGGTCATACTTATTATAATAATGCATTGTCATTAAAACTAAACGTGTGTACAAAATTTTAGCACAATCGGTTGAACCCGAGCCATAGGAACATAACGACTTACATAAATAGTTACATTGTAAATTAAATAAAAGCTTGAAATAAATGAAGCTTCAAATTTTAATTCACGCTTGACACCAATTGCTTACGTACTAATTAGCTACTCCCCTGTGTGAAGATTGATAATGATTACTATATTACCAATGCTAAAATAAAAATGAGATGCACATAAATACCTATCAGCCTCAATCAAAATAATGCACGTAAAACAATGTCTCTTTCAACACCTTGTCATTACATTTTTTATCGAAGTTTGAAGGCATTGTCTCAAGTTGCCTTACTATTAGTTACGTAACATAACACCTAATCTGTCCCCATAAATCCAGTCGTAATCTTTAAGTAATCTTTATAATCTTCCCGAGATCTTATGCCACGAGAAATACATGGCTAATTGCGGAAAGCGACTAACGACATGGTCAGAGAAAGCTGGGACTAGATGGACAAAGGAAAAACGTTTCCTTACTTAAGAAATGTCAATCACATGGTGGTAATAGCTCAGATATTTTCGTTAGCTAATGCCGGTACGACACCACTCTTGCTCTCTCCTTTATTTGGTCCAATAAGCCCTTATTAGCTTTCCCTTTCCTCTTTTCGCTTCTATTTTGCCTTCTTTATGGTTTTTAGAACTGAAAATGCAATACTCCACCGACAAGAATGTGAATGAATTCTCTGGCGACATAAGTTGCGTGCGAGTATCGAATAGAAGCTTGTTTTACACTTAACAACTGAGTCAAATCTAACACTATACAAAACGACTATACTAGAAGCACATCATTATTCTTTACGGACATCGGTAAACATTGTAAGAACGCGATAAGCTAAGAGATATCTTTAAAATCAGTAAATATTTCATTAATCGGCTCATTTATTTCTATAAACTTAAGTGATTAAAAGTCAATCGAACTAAACCATAACAACGCATTTTTTTAAGCACCTTACATCGCTAATTGAATTTTAAATTAGAGCACAGTGGCGGCCAATGCCGAATGCTGAATAATCTTTGCTCCTTGGAAAGGAGTCCATACCAGATGTTAATTATGAAGACGAATACGGTAAGGTCAGACAAAATGCACGCGTTTCGAAATGGTTAACGTTCTTCGTTTTGGAAA
The DNA here is from genome assembly GCF_027563975.2 of Plodia interpunctella. Taxonomy (NCBI): domain Eukaryota; kingdom Metazoa; phylum Arthropoda; class Insecta; order Lepidoptera; family Pyralidae; genus Plodia; species Plodia interpunctella. The sequence goes on along the minus strand of NC_071302.1, from coordinate 6,438,351 downwards.
TAAACTCGTCCTGCCTACTGTTGAAAACTGAACAGCCAAAAGAAAAAAAACTACCATTTCGACATAACATATATAATTTTTAGCATTTTTATAATATTTTTATGTTTATTTAAATTTAGATAATTAATTCGTCTCGATCAGTTGGATCAATCAACTTTAAAATTGACGAAAACGGTTTTATTACTTTATTTGCCTACTTATGCCATACTAAAAGTTCTTGCATACATGATATTCACATAAATAACCCTAACTGGTTCATATCATTCATTACTATACTATAGATTTATATTACAAACGTTTTACGAGTGTCAGAGCATCGATATCTATGCAATAGTTTTTGTAATAGTGAACGTTTCTAACGTAGGTATTTGTAATTACACTAAATGTATTACTCGTATCTACTTCGAGAGTGTTTAATTACATAGCTAATACCTTTTCTGTTAAGTACAGTACTTGGAAATTATTCTATTCCGAAAAGATATTACTTACATGGCTTATAGAAATCATAAATTAATAATATAGAATTAATCATAAAATTTAATACCTTAAAATGTTAATTTATAAAATGTCTTACTTATAAAATACTATCTACGCCCCGTGCTCCCTTGGGTAAAACTTGGGTACCCTATGTGTTATTCAGGTTATATTCTACCCGTGTACACGTGTTACACACATACTTTCCGCACAAACTTTCGCATTTATAATATTGGTAGGATTTGTCCTACAAAATCCAAACTAAGACTATTTTATACGAAAACTTTTTCGTATGTCACTTGAGTGAGACAAGTTATTGCTTCTAGTTACTTAATTTGTGGGCTCTAAAACTATATTTTGCAATTTTCGTTTCCAGCTGCTTAGTTTAAAATGAATTTTGTGTAGAAATCACATGTTGACGGACGGTCAGTTTACCTTATTTCTAGGGAACAATGTTCAATAGCTTATAATATGGACTTTTGCAGCCGACCGTATAATAATAATATTGAGGAAAAAGAGAATTAAAATAATTTGTATAGATACGTGTTTTAGATACATTGTAGCTTTAGCTCTATGCTAAAGCTACAATGTACCTGAGTATCTAATTTCAGTCCCTCATGTCCCGAATGATATCGACACCCAGTATTACTAACGCTCCAATGTTATTAATGTACAAGCATTATATAATTCATAACCGTACCAACGCTGACCCATTACTACACTAAGGTACCTTACCTTAATGATCCAAAAAACGAATAATTTTGAACATGTCTAACTTTAAAGTTCTAGGTTGAAAATGTAAAGTCTAGTAAATATAAATGTTGAGTGGACTGTTGAATATTTACATATTCAACGCTTACTCAATACTATATTAGGTGCTAGTAACTACTAGGCGTACCTACCGCTACTAGGCTTTACCTTATATTTTTTAATCATGAAGGTCTACTGCTGTTGTAGTTGACACTCCACATGTGTAATAATGGTCTTTATTTGATCGAGAATAAGAAAAACTACAAAATCAAGGTACAGAAAATAGATTACAGACTTGATTGATTTTTTTAATATCATATTAACATTATAATATATTATGTGAGTATGTATATTTGTTTGTTACTCTCACGCAAAATCTATTGAAATTTGGGAATTTGGTACACGGGTAGAATATATAGATATAGTATTTTTATCCCGAAATTCCCAGTGAAGCGAAGCCCCGGGACATAGCTAGTATTTCACATTGTAACAATGCAACCAATAGTATCGAAACCTTCTCGACGCAAACGTGCGTATTCCACTTAGAGTACCTGGCTGAATAGCACCTAGCCTATTCCACAAAGTGCACCTATGATTCGCAGTTGCCCTTTATGATGCCCTTTATAGTGTAAAATGTTAATATACGTAAGGTCATTAGTAACGTAATAATACACAGTAGATACTAAGCGTAGTGACAATAGCCTTTATGTGAACATTAAAGCTGCTAGGATAAACCAAATTTATTTTAAAATAAACAAATATGTTTGGACATGTTTATGGCGGTTTTGGTATCTAAACCCAATCCGGCACTCTTACTTTTATATTACTTTTCTCAGTTTTAGTCTTTGTTTTTACCTCTGTCTTTATTTTCCGAAATTTCTTATCTTTCAAAAGTTACCTTTATCCTTGTTTATCCTTGATTTCACCCGGGATGATTATTCAACTAGATTTTTATTAGTTCAACTATTTATTAGAGTTTTATTAATTCAACAATACCATGAAATTAAAATTAAATATTAAGCCTAGTGTTTAACTTTCAGTTTCTGTGTCCAACCCAAGATCATAATTGCTAGAACACGACACAGCAAACCACGTAATTCTCTGTTATTATACTCGCCACTTATTTTTTAGGAAAGACATTGGCATTGGACACGATCTCATTTGGCACCTTCAGCACGGCCGTTGTGAAATATCATAACAAGATTAATAACAAAGAATATAATGCTTCAGCCGTGGTTCCTGTTACTTACAGTTTCCATTTTCTAACTTGAATCTAGATATCAATTTTAAATTATATAATTTCTTAATATAAGTACATATTACAAATTTTTATTCAAGTGATAATAATTTATGGTAGACACGTTTTATTCAAGTTTTTAAGTTAATATTGTTTTGATAGGTATAAAATTTCCAACACTCAGGTAAATCGTATCGTATCGGTAATCGTATCGGTTTTTTTGGAAATATATCTGAACAATTTGGTGTAGTACTGGTAAATCAATTATCAAACCAAACTTTTATAATATTAAATATTATCGAACTTACCGCATAAAAGAAGCATTATCATCTCCATGTTGAAATCCAGAAGTTAAATGTACTATTTTTAAAAGATCCGTCAAAATCCTCGTTGTGTTCACATTCAAAATATTTTCCACGTGACCACAAGGTTGTTCGTAATTTGAATTTCCCGCGAAAACCGGCGCGTCAGTCCACGCGCGTGCGTTTAGCGCGCAACGCTAAAGAAATGACTGCGCGTGGTAATGGTAACCACTCCACAAGTTGCGGCGGCGGCCAATTTTGAACAGGAAAAGGCGAAAATGTTGTCCGATAGCGCGTTTTGCGTACCATATGCTGTGTGAAAAACTCTAGTCGTGTGTAGTTTCCCACGACTATTTATTTAACAACACAGTAGGCAATTCATATCGACCCCTAGATACGAATTGGCATTGTTAAGGCAGTCACCTTGGTATTGTATGTATTGTCAGCATATATGATAAAGGACGACAAAGATTTTTACTTGATTGTGTCATGAGAGAAGTTTGTAAATTCTAGTAATGAACTTACAAGATCTTATGTATGTACATTGCACTTAATGTACTTAATGTACATTAAACATGCTTTGGGGCTAACGCAATCTGTGTGATATATCCATTTATTACAAAAAAATATATGTACCTTTTCCGGATTTTCTTCTTACTTCTTGTTACATCATTCTAGATCAATGGGAAGTTCCTGTAGGCTTTTTACCTAGGCCTAGACCTTTAACCAAATTGAATTGAATCAAAACCTCTGAAGTACAAAATATGCGACATAAATAGTCTTATAAATATCTTTTGGTCGTGTTGACTTACAAATTTGACTTTTTCACAGTTGAAAGAGATAACGTACCCGTACGTTTTAAGGCATGAAACCCTAAAAATCCTAGTAAGTAGTTAACTTTGTTCATGATTCCTGTAGCGCAACTTTCCTCACACAATCACACATACATCCAAACTTTCGCATAATTATAATATTAGTGGGATTAAATAAAGTATTTTTAATGAAAAGTGATGTTTGTCTATATATGAGATTGTGCAATTAGCTTTAGATTGATGAATGTAGAAATAGATAAATATATATTTGTAACAATTTTTGACAACTTTAATAAAAAAAACAACAACAAGTAGGTAAATAATTGTGTAGAAAATAATTGAAAGCGATATTTGCGTAATTATTTCAATTATAATTAAACAAAAGCTATGGTATTGTGGTTGGATACAAACGCATCCGGAAAAAATATGGATAATATAAAACCATTTTTTTATTTTACTTATTATTTTTAACATTTATTATTGATTTTGATTATAGTTTGGTTCCAAATAGATTCCAATAATCATGTTACATTGTTTTGTGAGAACATCTGCAACTTGCAAGTAGCGCCATCTGTGGCCTTTATTTACAATCATTTTAAACACATTCGTGAGAAAATGAACGGGTGGAGTCTACTGCACATTTTATATAGTCTTTTATATTTTACTATGTTTTATTGTTGATTATAAATTTGGTGTATGTTACCATACTTTTCCGTATATAATATATAATTCAAGCCCTTCAAGCCAACTTGACTGTCTCATTAATAACTTACTAGTATATTAGGGCTACCTTTGCTACTTCTTAAACTCAGACAGATGTCGACGAATGAACACACATTACATAGTTTGTAAGCTTTTATTTACCGCAATGTATGCCGAATCCACCAAAGTTTGCCGAACTGTTTACCGATAGTGAAATAGCTTCATTAAGAAAAGTTACAATCATACATGTGATGAATGTGCTCATAATTCCGTTGTTGTTGTTTGTAGGTAAAATAAAAATAACACAATTGTTTTCAAATGAATTTATTTGTTTGGTCTGAAAACTAATTTATGGCCACATGATATTTGCTTTTTTTAATCTTACCTAATTAATCACATTTTGAAAAGATTACATCTAAAGTAAAAAATCAAGCACTATATTTACAAGCTTAAAAAATCTTATAGCTAAACCTTTCAATCACTCATTTTTACGCTTATTCCATACTATATTATAATAAAAAAGTATTGGAAATTTAAATATCGTAACGCTTTTTAAATTAATTTCAATTATTTATACGTTAACAATAAATTTTTATTTTTTTATTTCAACTTTATTGCACATAACAGAATCAGTAAAATTACAATTTCTAGGAAGGATAGTAATAATTCTTCGCCTGAATAACAGTCACACAGTGTGGTAAAAGTGGCAACAGTGTGGTGACAACACCACGTATTTTTAGATAAACTCATGAAATTAGTAACGGAGTACCTACTACACTGTATTACCATTTCACTTTTTAGCTAGATCTAGCTATTTTTTGTGACAGTTAATACAATTGTCATATTATTTTTTTTTTAGTTACATATTTCAAATATATTTTTTGTAACTACCTACATAATTTACATTCACATTTAGCTACTTCTAGCAACTTCTTGGGATAAAAAAACTAGAAGTTGGCAACACTGTAAACTTACTTTTACATAAGCATATTTCATTCACATGTTATTATCCATGTATCTACAGTTTGTCTCGACTAACTTTCTCGATCGCATTGCAAATTTCCCATCCATCTACTCAAACACACAATGAATAACTCAAACATATTTTAATCAGAGGAATATCTCATCAACGAGTTGTTTGTCAATGAGCCTGTGCGGCTGCGGCCGGGCCTGCTTCCTGCGGCGGTACAGACGCGCGTTGAGCGGGTAGAGCTGCGGCGAGAGCGCGCAGCGCACGTTGAACCACCAGTCGCAGGACGCCACGCCCTGCGAGAACACCGTGCCGTTGGGGCACAGGAACGACGCCTGCCGCCCGTCGATGTCGCAGTAGTGCCAAGCTGGAACGTCACAAACTCCAAGTATTATTTACTAGCTTTTACCCGCTGCTTCGCCCGTGTGCAATTTTTCGGGATGAAAGGTACACTATGTCCTTCTCCGTTCTCCAAATTATATGTATGCGATATTTCAAGAAGTTTGGTTGAGTAGATAGAATGTGAAGAGGTAACAAACAAACTTACTTTCTCATAGGAATTTCAGTTTTCAGTTTCAGTGTTATTCCAGGTTATATTCTACCCGTGTACTAAATTTCATAACAATCCGTCCTGTTGATTTTGCGTGAAAGAGTAACAAACATATACACATACAATCTCACAAACTTTCGCATTTATAAAATTAGTATGATAAGTATGCAAGAGCAGGCATAATACCAATCGCCAGTTGACTGTAAGAGATCCCTACATGGGATAAGTCCGCCGTTGTACAATTATCTTTCTTGTATTAATTTTGATTAATGTACTTATTTTCATGCAATAAAGTTATTACAAACAATACAAACAAACAATGCATATTTAACCCCCGACTACAGAAAGAGGGGAGTTATAAGTTTAACATTGTCTGTGTATCTTTTTAATTTATTTTATTATTTATCTGTCATTATAAGTAAAGTAATGGTGTGGACAGTGAAAAAAACACTGGTAAACCTGACCAAAGTGACTGACGTTCAAGTTTGTGATTATTCATGAAGTAGCTGTTAAGTTAAATTATTTTCTTGATGTTCTTCTGTGATTATGACTATATTGTATGATAGGACAGTTGTTAAGGACAAATTTTATAAGTAGTAAAATTGTCAGTAAGCCATGTACGTCACAACCAGACGTCGATTTGTAGACGTAACTGGTTGTGACGTACGTGCGACATTCGAGGTGGAAAAACTTGATAATATCTGCTATAACCAACCGAAAGTTAATTATGTGGTACCACATAATTAACTTTAAAACGTATAACATAGTTCTTCTGTGATTATGACTATATTGTATGATAGGACAGTTGTTAAGGACAAATTTTATAAGTAGTAAAATTGTCAGTAAGCCATGTACGTCACAACCAGACGTCGATTTGTAGACGTAACTGGTTGTGACGTACATGCGACATTCGAGGTGGAAAAACTTGATAATATCTGCTATAACCAACCGAAAGTTAATTATGTGGTACCACATAATTAACTTTAAAACGTATAACATAGTTCTTCTGTGATTATGACTATATTGTATGATAGGACAGTTGTTAAGGACAAATTTTATAAGTAGTAAAATTGTCAGTAAGCCATGTACGTCACAACCAGACGTCGATTTGTAGACGTAACTGGTTGTGACGTACATGCGACATTCGAGGTGGAAAAACTTGATAATATCTGCTATAACCAACCGAAAGTTAATTATGTGGTACCACATAATTAACTTTAAAACGTATAACATAGTTCTTCTGTGATTATGACTATATTGTATGATAGGACAGTTGTTAAGGACAAATTTTATAAGTAGTAAAATTGTCAGTAAGCCATGTACGTCACAACCAGACGTCGATTTGTAGACGTAACTGGTTGTGACGTACATGCGACATTCGAGGTGGAAAAACTCGATAATATTTGCTATAACCAACCGAAAGTTAATTATGTGGTACCACATAATTAACTTTAAAACGTATAACATAACATTTTATCACCGCCTTCCGGGTGGCTTTTTGTTACAATTATCTGACCTCAGTACCAATAAGGTCAGAATGTTTAATCATCTTGACACTGCCAAGGCCGGTTACAGACTTTAGACAATAGAACCATCAGTTCGGACACCCACACTAGTAATGTAATAGCTTCTTTTATGCACAGTAATGTGTCATATGGCCCACGCTCGACATGCATGAATTGGGTTAAACACTTGTTTGTAACTTCTAGACAAGCAACAGTAATAAATATCAGACAGTCTGGCGTATCGAAGTCGTGTGTCAAATTAGATATTTAAATGAATTGCAGTATGTATGTTGCAAATATGTGTGATTGTCAAAATCTAGTGCAATCAATCATTATGACAGAATGAAGTACACATAACTACTTTTAGCAATATTAGTGGTTTGCCATTACCACATTACACACCCATAAATTATCTACTAAAGTGCAAGTTCCTTACGATGTTTTCCTTAGTCGGAAGCAAGTGGTGGTTTATGAAAACTACATGAGTCAAATTGGCATACAAACTCACGTGGCATCAGTAGGATTCGAACCTGGGACCTTTCAGTTCACAGGCGGGCATCACAATTATAGATTGTCTTAACTATTACACCACCACCGTTTCGTCCAAAGGATAAGTAGACCGAATTAAAAAGAACTCCAAAACTATTTGAAGATGTTCATTTATTTTTATTTTTTTTTTGTAATTAAGTATTAGCAAACACATTTAGCAACGTTTGCGTGTTTTCCGCCCACTTTATGATTTCAGTTTATGGGTGTCCTTCAGAGAGCTATAAAAGTTATATTTAGTTTGATTACGAATGTTTATTTTACGTATAACTAAATTAGACATTTCGCATTATTTATTGCATATTAATAGAACATTTTCACCTCATAAAAAAGTAATAGATGTCATTCGAAAAAAAATCTTCTGTTTCGAACCAAAATTGAAAAATTGTCGACTTAAGGGGTTAAATAAATTTTTGGGTGTCTTGTCATTTCCATCTTGATTTAAATAAATGTTGTTATTTTTCAATATTTATATAAACTACGTAGAGCTTATTATTCATCAGGCCAAGTAAAGATTACCAATACTTAAATGCGAAAGTGTTAAAATTGTTAGTATTTTAATAGAGCTATTTTTTTAACATTTGAATATTTTCGATGTTGGCCACAGGCTTCGAAGCATCACAGCCTCGAGCTTTGTCGTAATGGGAGTAACCCGCGAAATGAGATAGTTATAATACCTTGACAACGCGTCTCCATGTCAGCAAAGAAGCCTGGATAAGGCTGTTCGTCGCAGTAGAAGTTGGTGTACGGCACCGCGCCCAGCACGGGGTAGTCAGTGCCTGGCTTACCTGGAACGTTGACGACATATTATAAGCAAAGGCGTAGACGATTTAACAACTTACCGTGAGCACATGTTTGTTATGAATATTCACGTAAATTAATTCACATTTATAAGAACAGTCACATTCACATACAAGACGCGTTGATGTCTTTTGCGTGGAGTAATTTTTTTTTGAAAAATATATTTTCTATTTTGCGTATTTATTTAGTTTTAAATTATAGATGGTTATGATATACATACACAATTTGTTTCAAAATATAATTATAATCGAATTGTTAAATCAAACATAAATGTTAGGATAGGATGTATTCAATAAAAATCTTAACCGATAAATTTTGACAATTAAGTACTAATTAGTCTCAAAAGTGATTGGTAATTATCGAAGTGACACAGAGCGATATATTGTTAGTAGTTAGTTCTCACGATAATTATCTGATAGAAGGCGGTGAATGGCCGGTACAGGGAATATTTATACAGTATACGACAGCATACACTAATACTAGTTATATGTATATGCATCGTATCAAAATGATACGAGGAATACCCGCATTTATATCCCTCATTTTCGAGTATTCCCAGTTACATTCACGGCTGTGACTTCTCGAAGCTTGAGGAACCTAACCTGAAGGGAAGCCATGATGAGGTATATGGCTTGTCTTGCTTTCACGATTTGTAGTAATCGGGAACCTTCCAGTAATTCATTGATTGGTCAAATATTCGTGCATTACCAATTTTTTGTCCCGTATATCCCGTCCCGACATGTTTGGGAGCTTTTAACCATTTGTAAAAAAAAAATATCATGTGAATAGACGCGTAGTATCCTGAAAAAATATTAATCAAATATTTTTATGGAGTCTTTTCTCGTGCCCGTGAAAGTGTTAATACACACTTTGTAGGGAACCTTCATACAATGTATAGATTTCTATAATAATACGCGAGAAATATATAAATGCACATGGATAAAGACCGCATGACCAAAATAGTGTCGAACAATAATAAAATTTATCATAGCAGACAGACAACTGCCTCATTTACAATTCAATGTATATGTAAATATAACTTATTCTGTGGCAGATATTCAATTATTTATAACTATCCCTTTTTCTCCCACCCATAATCATCGGCAATAAATTGTTTTTTTGTTTGTTTTTACGGTTTTCAACCTTGAAACTAGTTTTAAAATTATATAAGATATGGTAATTTTCATACCTTATACACAAATTTTAATTTACAATTATAATTTATTTTTAAAAATCGTAGTTCATTAAATATTTATTATTTATATACGTGTACTAAATGTAACTGAAGAGACGTCATCATCAAATCTCATATGCGCTGATTTCTTCAGATAGGGACATTATAGATACCAGAGAGTATCCATTTTGGCATATATTTATTGGACTGAACATAAAATGCAGCACATCTCTGCTCAAAATTTCAACATGTAAGTAATAAAACCTTGATGTTAAAGTGATCCACAATTGTTGTAATCAATCTGAAGTAACCATGTGCTGATCTGCGGAGATATCACAAATAAAAAAGTACTCGAATTTAACTGATAGCTTAATTGCTAATTTTGACGTGATAAATGATGGCCCGTACGTTCTTGTACAACGTCCATCAGATAACTAAACAATTTTTTTTTTATATCTCATTAAAATTATTTTTTTATTGAACTAAATATAAAGATCCTGAATAGGTATATAAAACCAAATTAATGTGCAAACATTGCACATTAATTTGGTTTTTTATATTTTTTTTCAATTTCAAACATAAATGGGTATCCCAAATTCCCAAAAGTACACGAGGATAACTTAAAAAAAATATTAAGTGTAAACTTAATTTTAGTTATCAAATTATAATTCCAATGTATAAACAAGGTGGAACCAATACATTAAATGAGTTTCTTGTAGAGTTTCTTCTCATTGATGTTGCAAAACACTTCTTAGTTTTAGCTCAAATTATGTAGGATATGTGCTTGTTTGAAATGAGTCATACCGCTCATGCATACATGGTATCTTGATCATATTATGGTATGGCATGATATTTCAATTATATTATAATATTCAAATAACAAAGTCACATACATATTTATACAACCTAAAACAGGAGTGTAATATTTTGAGCATAAAAGTATGCAAATTTGAGCAATATTGATTCAAAATTATTAGTAAATTGAATATGACATAATATGCCCGTTTTATATTGGCATAATGCGATCGTTTATAATGCCCTGGTAGTTTCCGAGATAACGAAAGTTCGCTTGCTATAACTACTTTCACTAGGTCCTGACCCTTACTAGGGACTCTCACGATTATTCTGTATATAATGTTATTTATTATACCAGTTAAATAATAGGTATAAAATTGCAAAGGCGACCATAAATAAGCCCAGTTTGAGAGAATGTAGAAATGCCAAATATCTTGACTTTAATAATACGTATGATTGGTAACTTTGTGTTGTTATAGCCAGCTCAGTAACAAAACTTTCGTGAAGTGCATAGTTAAATCTGTAATTAACAAACCAGTAACTTAAATTCAGTTAAAAATGGGGTTATTTTTGGATTGAAATTATTATTCCTCTTTGTTTCTTAGTCTGTGGCGGAAATGAGGTGGATGATAGACTGCCCATTTCTGAGATAAAACTAAACTTTCTACATATACATCTAGCCCAGTTTCATGATCGTCAGCATTGAAGACCACTCCCGTAGTTCGTAGCTGAACTGCTGCGAGCGATGCAGCCACCTTTGATCCTCATTAATTCTGCAACTGCAATACACCGTGATTGTGCAGAGAATAATGGTCGGCCTACTATTAGGTATTACATTATGTAATCGCGGATAAATTCTTCGTGATATACATTATTTATTGACTAGATAACTGTACTGAATGGTCGTTTTATTCCTTCTGTGATCTCTCAACATCTGGACGCTTTTCCGGGGCCTCATCTTCGTTCGTCCAAAGTCCACTTTTATACTTTTCTTTACCACTTCGTACGGCCTTTGATTGCATATCCTCCTTAACGTCTTAAGCGAGCACTTTTTGCCGCACCATTACTTCATAATGTTGACATCAAATAAGGATTTGTCAAAGTTCTCAAAGTTTCGGGTAAAGTAGGAATCAATCGACCAGCATTTTACGAGCAACTTGCAAAGTATTTCGCAATTTGAGCAAAAATTACCTCAAATTCATTACAGGATGTATTTAACACGAACTGAAAAATATCTTACAATACTCGTTATTTTTAGTATTCTAATCAGCTCCACATATAACTCTCGCTCATAGGTACACCTCACCGTACGATCATGGACGGACTCATTATGTGATCAATAAATTGTTATACAGTAAATGAGTAATTACTCGTCATATTCTTGAATGGCTATCGCAATAACCGCTCGTACATTACTGGATGGGTCTAGGGAAGTGCCCGATCAAACGTTACGCAACTCTGCAAACTTACATAAACTCTCAATTAATCTAAATGCACAGCATATTTTAAATGTACAGATAAACGACGAGTTCTGTCCAGATAGTGTTGGGTAAGAAGCGATTCCAAGCATTGCTGGTCATTCAGGTCGTCCTCACCAGCTCTGCCTACATCATTTTGTTAATATGTAGAAATAGACGACATAAATATACAAAGAAATCTAAATTGACTCTGTAGGTAACGCCATTTACTGCGGTTTCCAGGCTATGTAGATAGTACGTCTCATGTTAAAACTAATAAGTTTTAACATGAGACGTACATTTAAGACGTAGATTAATTACATTTAAAAAAATTCCTCAGACGCCTATACAGTTTGTAGCTGTTTTTTTTTACTTAAAATTTATAATTTTAAAAATAGAACCCACTATTTATACAAGATATCTATCTCAACGCGTCAATATTTTCAATACTTTACCGATATCAGTGTCAAGTGTACTCTTATATGGAAGTACTAATAATGTTACATAACAAGCCTTGAACAGTAGTCTCACAAAGAAAAATATAGACATCAGGAAATATTTGCATACATGGACCGAGCATCCTCAGTCGACATCTAATCGATGTGTGAATTGAAAAACAATGTAGGAATAAAAATCTAAGGTCAGAAATAACATTTATTAATGTCGCTACAGTTGACAAAATAATATGAAACCTTTGCTATTGTGTAGATTGATTGTCTAAGCATTGTTTGGGTTATAGATAATTTATTACCAGTTTTAGAGAAATATTTTTAACTACATTACATATTGCATATATTCAATGGTATATTGGTGGTTTAACACGCGCCATTAGCTTAAGCCACTCATGAATAATGTGTCTACTGGTAAAATTTTGGAAATCTGTTGAGTAGATAAACTTCATTTTACTAGCTAAATTCTTGAAGTTTTGATAGTTAATAAAAAAAAACATTTACGTTGATTACAAACGGTTTGATTATTCTCTGTGGACTCGTCTTCATAGAATATCGGTGCTACAGGTCCAAGGGCGCTTTATGAAACGATGCAAATGCGACTGCGATCGTTAACTATTGCACGTTCATTAGCATCATAGTGTCTTCATACGATCGCGACGCGTTTAACAAGGTGACAACAGAACATTAACTAGCTGGTATACTTCACAGGCATTCAAAATTAAATGCAAAAAAGCTTGTAAATATAATTGGAACCCAATATTACATCATACGATACGATAAATCTTAGTCATAAATCTGATAATAAGTAGTCATTGTAAGAAATAAAACATAAGCAAAATTTGCAAAATCTACGTTGGCAACTGACTACTTATTTTACTGTACTTATGTTGTACGTACATACTTAACTTAAATGTTTATTAAAACGACAAAATCCTATAAGAATTAAGGCACTTCTTTCCTACAAATAAAATAGAAAATAATAATTTTTATATCACGAACAAGATTGGAAGGTCACATTGAGAAAATCAATCTCATAGGTAACCAATAATATAAATATTTTAATTAGTTTCTCGTGCAATAAAACGGATGACATTTTAGAAGTGCATGCAATTATATATTTAATTGAGTTTTAACAAAGTGCACGTACTAATTGTGGCTCTGAGTGTACCTACATCATATATTTATGTACATCTTCACTTCAATGAACCGGATTTTCTAGTATTTGATCTTATATTTAGAAGTGACCTCAGATTGACGGTTACATAAAGCTAATGGAAGCTTTGCACTTTAGGACATAGACTCGTATAAATATTAAGGACATTCGATTAGAAAACAAATTGACGAGATGTTGATAGTCTTCCGTTGAATTTCAAGGGCACTCACGAATATAACTTCTATCCCACGCTTATCATAAAGCAATCTTTAAATAAAGTAGTGAACAGGATATTACTTCAAAGCTATCCGACGAGCTTCTCGTCTAACTGATTAATGGGTACCGCGATGAGTACCTAATGAAATATAAAATATAGGAGATTAAATATTGAAAAGAGCTGTCATCCAAATACAAAAGAATACAAATGTATGGTCAATTAATTAAAACCACCACGCCATATTTAACATTAATAATAGCTAAACGTATGTATGCATAGTCCGAGTGGCGCAACTTGAACTATGGGCTGTGGCGCAAGCGCAAGCTCGCCAGTCCAGCGCCTGCGCCGCTAAATACGGGAACTAACATACATTTTCAAATAATTCGAAGGATTTTCTTTCTTAACCACTAACAGCAAAGACGCATGTTGAAAGCAAAACTAGACGTGGAAGTCGGCACTACAAAAGCCGCGCCTTCAAAACTCCAAAACATGTTGCATATTGTATTGTAAATGACAACTTAATAGCCCGTCATATTAATATTTCATCATTATTACGGGTAAACCTCAGATACGGAACCGAGAGTAACTGTTGTCTTAATATTTTGATTTATTTATAATGGACACGTCTTTTCACTCAATTTTAATTGGAATTCCGTTTGAATTAATTATTAAATTTCTGCTTTTAACTCCCCAATGCATTATTTTTTAGGCAATTAGAGAAGTAGGTAGGTGAAATCATTTGGTACCATACTACATGCAACAATGATGTGCATTTGAATGCGTATTTTATGTACAGATGCATGTCAAGTTCTCCGGCATGGACCTCTACAACTTGTTGTGGGCCCTTTCGCAGAATACGTGATCATAGGAAGCAATTTTCGTTATTGTCGTGTTCAATACCAATATGGCGAGTCTCAAATCTAGCCTTGTCTAATAATATTGTGTATGCACATTTCGCAATGCCAAATTATCGCCGAGCGAAATCACAAGCGAATGTAAATTAATGCTAAAGGCAATAATGTGAAACCATAACAATGTGCGATCAATGAAGTTTGCATGCAACGCATCATGTTGTAATTTCTCGTGTGCTTTTATATTTTCTTTACATTTTATATTTTTGTGAAATAGATCAACCCAGTTGTCGATTCAGTTCACGAAAATAAAAGTTGATCAAATTGAGTTGAATTGAGAATCAAAGTTTAGTCCCATTCCTATTTTAAATCCAGTTCGAAGTTCAGTGTTGACATTCAAATATTTTTTCGATATTTTTTTCTATGATATAAAAGTATTTTCTTAAAAATGAGATAAAGTTTTTGTGTTTTATTATTTTTATAATAATACAAGTCTAATTTAATAAGCCCAATTAAAAATATTGCACTTGTAATAAATATTTACGGTTGCCCCATGACAAAACGCATAAAGTTTCACCACTTTTGAATAAATTTATGATATATTAATTTACGATTGAGAGTCAGGGGGTAGACGTAATCCCAACTTCATAGTACTCATAAACACAGAACATGCATATTGCACATATGCAATTATGTAATTAGATACACGTCTCAGTCGTTTAGTTTACTTGATCGTTCGGTGTGAGCGACGGTTTAGTGGTAGCCGAACCTGTCAAACCGGCTCGGAATAAAAGGAAGAAGCGCTATATCGGTGATGTTAATATTGTCATTGAAGATTCTTAATTTTGTTAAAAACCTATAACCTTTTAGAAATCACTAGAGAACACCTAGTGTAATTTGACGCTATGAATTTAATCATTTCTCTTTTTTGTATCTCATTTAGAAACACAGACATAGGACTTTTTTGAGTGATCTTTTGAAATTATTGATGAGTTTATTTTTTACCGAGGATATTGACCGCATGAATAGGAACCCTCTTCTTACTTATCGTAAAAAAGCACATAACATATCCGCTTTACATTTAAAAAATAGATCAGTGTCCCATTTCCTTATTCGTTTCATGTCCTCATAAAAGTAATTATTTATCATATAAATACAATAAAAATATCAAATAAATTGTTACGGCATATATACGTCATATATTTACGAAGTCTGATAACACCTTGACATTCGATTTATTACTAAAAGCTCACGCTCTAGGAGTGGTAGAAATAAAACATCGCAGTTTGAAAAAGTCTTTTAGATAATGTTATGTATGTTTTAATAAATCTATCGTAAAAATTACTTACATTGTAGAAAAAAAAAAACAGAGCAAAAAAAACTAGCTGTGGAACTCGTTTTGACTGGGTTCTATTATAAGAACCCTATTAATTTTTATTTGTACAACTTATTTTTACCACACGAAAGTAGGCATTTTTCTTCTTAAATTTTTTTAAAGTCATGATGAAATTCTTTTAGTTCATTTTTGTCGATTTTGTCCTAGGTAACGATCGTGATCACTAAGTTTATCAAGTGTTTTATATCATTAACTTGGTTGTTTTAAATTACTGTCTGACTAAAGCCAAATCTATGAGCTAGCCCTATTCTAGATGATGTAAATACAAGATTGATATTTCTCATATAGCACACGACTGCCTTCATACGACCTCTACTCGAATGCAGAATGTCAGGGTGGTTTGCACGAGTAGACTTGGACTAAGTAAGAACAAGAGTTTCCCTTTTTTCGAAATTTTGTAGTAAAATTCAATTAACTAATGTAATTTGCGTTTCATACGGCATTTCTTTTAGCAGCGGTCGTTCCGAAATTCTAGTAGTTCGGATCTTTTTGAGAAATACTGCTTAAATAATTAAAATTTGACTTTTAAATTTGACAATTTCAATGCTTCGATTTTGGATATCACTATGTTTTATCAATTCACTTTTATGTAACTTCAAACGTGTATTAAATGCTGGTTGGTCGTATTGTGTACAGAGCATGTCAGATTAATTCTGATGTCCTAATGGCGTACAACACGCAAACGCAGTTCAAATTAACATATATACTGCATGTATGCACCTACTGAAATATGAGACTGACTACATCTTTTGCCAATTATTTGTAGAGCTACTTGCACTACAACTAATGTACTTATGCTAATAAATTATTACATGGCCTTAGGAGCCAGGTTACTATGGGTGTGGCACCCAAACTATACCACGATAGTAATAGTAACACGGCCTCGCTCACAATGCTCGATTGTTAGCACAATTAAGATCTAACTTATGTTTAAGCAAAAACCTTGAAAATACTTTCGCACCATACATCACCGTCATTAAAATTTCAGTGGAATAATTATAGTGTTAATAATGAATGATTAATATGTATCATATATAGCTCTTGTTAATAAATCTAGGCTAGACTATAAAATATAGACATTTTTCTCAATTTCACTGTTTGTTTAAATGGGTCTGACTTCCCGTGGTTGGATAGACTAGACAAGGGTCACACACTTTAAAAAAAAAAGAACATAATCTGTAAATGTACATATTAAATAATTATAAGTAGGTACCTAACTTATAAAATTCAACAAGTTAACATAAATCAATACATTTATAAATTACAACAAATCTCATAAGTGATTAAATTTCGGCAGATCCATGTAAACATTAATATTATGTAAAGTCTTATTTACGATATGATAGAGTGTGTGTAGGTACAGTGGTTGATTGCCTTGTATTTGCAAGATCAGTTAATAGATTATAGATAGATTATAAATATCTTTCTTATATTCGTTTTTTTTTCAATCTACACAAGAGGATCAAGATTGTAAATAAGTGCTTATTACTTAGTTATAGTCACTATTTCATATGTAAAATCTAATTTCATTTGCTTTTACTTAATATTTTTGGGACTTTTCAATTAGGGTTAGATTCAAAATATTTAAATCAAATGTTCTAAAAAAATAAAGCTACTAAGTAATTTAGTAAGATTCCCATAGTGTTATTGATATTCATACAAGTTCTCTTGTTCTTTTTAGACCATACAACACGCTTCAAGGATAACGTTCCGTTGCACGCCAAACGTGCATAAAAACAACATCCAACATATAACGACTGAGTCATGCTCAGTGAACCCGAACGTATACATGCCTCTGACGGATTATCGTTACTCGATACATTGATCAAAATTATCTCTCGCGAGACTCACGACCACGGCCCGAACGTGTTCTGGGGTTCGTAATTGCAATTAGACTATAATTAGATGTGATCGTTTTCAGGCAAAATATGTGGGGGCATGCATATAAGTATATTTATTTGTGTATATATATTTTACATACATACAGAATCACCTCTTTGTCCCTTACAGGGTAGATAAGGCCTAAGGCCACGTTTAACATTTAAGTAGGTATACAACGCCTAATTTGATTTTAAATTAGGTAATGCTAAAGTTTTTTAATAATCCTTCTTATTTAACAGTAAACAAAACAAAATTGCTTTATAATGATCTGCCACCTCAGCCCATCTGCCTCGAAATGGTTTGTGGTTTCGCGAGTCTTGTGACTTCATGTTTTATAAAAATATCAATCCAACATAAAATAATGTTAATGTTATGTAAATTGCTTTAGCATAGTTTTTGAGTATGACAGAAAATAAATAGGAAAACTCCCGTCAAAAATTTACATGAAACTTGAAAATAGTTTGTTTAAATTTACGTCTCTCAGATACGTGTAAAAATTGAGTTTTTAATGTATTTTTGCATGCTATTGAAACGGCTAATTTTGGTAGAAAAAGAATTTATTTTAACATCTTTTATATGCAAACCTTTATCTAATGCAAATGAAGATATTCATTCCCGTGTATGAGTCCGATGATTCTAAAACTGTGCTACTAAGCCTTTTAACACCTCCTGCAATCGTCGTGTAGAAACGTTTCGTCTACCAACTCCTACCTATAGCCTCGAAAAGAAATCCATTCAAGAAGAAAATTCTTAGCATCTTAGCAGAAATTTTCTACTTACATTTGCATGAATGCCGAAGCGCAGAACAGGTTGGCGCGCCCTGCGGACGTCCGTTTTAAACATCTGAATTTTAATTTAGCGACGGCCTTGCTTACCTGGTATTGCCATGCCAAGTTCAAGGTACTCCTTGACTGAAGGGCTGAGGAAGGCGGGGGGCGCGGGAGCGGCGTCCTGTTCGGGTTCAGGTGCATCCAGCGCCTGCGCAGGCTCCCTGGCGACCGAGGCACTGTCCGCGCGGACCCTTTTCACTCGACCACCTTCTTCCGCACATCCTGAAATCAGGTATAATGAACCTCCAAATATATTTTATAAATTGTGTTCAGGTATAAAGTACCTATACGTCGATTTATGAAAATAGTCACAACGTTAATTTCAGCGTGTTTGGTGCCTGTTGATACTATTTCTCAGATGGATCGATATATTTACTCCTGTAGAATTATTATAAAATGTAGATTATGATAACAATGTGTTATTTTATTAAATTAAAACGAGAGCTATTAGCCTATCGCCAATACAATGAAGCTTCAGCGCGTTGAAATCTTTTACGTGATAACGTTTTGGGTTCCTTTATGATTTTCAGATTTTGTACAAACTCATTATTATCAAGCAACAGTTCTTACCAAATATAAACAATGTGTATATAATAATAAATTATCCAAGAGAAATTACTAAACAAAAAGTTTGGCAAGAACTGTTGCTTGATAATAAAGAGAGCGAAGCGTTAGCTATCTAATAAAGAATTTTGGTGTCTAATTTGACTCAAAGTTATGTAACTACAACTATATGCCAAAATTTCTAAATTACAATATTTTAGTAGGTAATTAATCCATTTGTTTGTCTCAAATAACAACTTATTTTTTTAACGTGTTTTGTAAAATATTCTTTTAAATATTTTTATGAAGAAATTGTAAAAATGTCAATAAATTAACGTACAAGCTCAAGACATTTTTCTTTACCTATTTACTTTGCAGTTTTCTCGGAACACACCCGCAGACTGCAGAGTTTTGAGGGGATGCTCCCCAAGACGAATTAATGATGTATGAATTAATTAAGCTTGTCTGTCTTGCAAAATTCTGTATATAAAACATAGTTCTGATTACTAAGCCAACTTTACCTCGGAGTGTAACATAAGTATCCGATAAGAACGAAGTGACGCTCGGTGCTCTTCTCCAAATAGAGACTAGCTTTCATAAATTTTAGACACCTGGAAGAAAATAACATATATAAATAAATTACCTGTGATTGTGAAATATGATATCAACACTGCTGACAAAACGCCAAGAGCTCTTCCCTTCATCTTGCTGGCAAAGTACCGCTAACATACAAATTCAATCACAGAACCGTACAAAAACACATATTCAATTGAACCGTGTCACAATGGTGGCTTCAGGCGGCATTGAAGTTGAAGGTCTCATAAAAGGATTGACTTATTGCGAAACTTGGCTTATACGCTATGGCTTTCTTATTGTGGTTGATAAGTCGCCGGTCGCGCGGTAAAGTTACGCAACACGGTGCGGCACGGGCGCAGTGGCTGACAGCTGAGCGCACAATGCTCACGGCGCCTCACTCACTATACCAACGTAGGTACTTGATCAGAGACTCCAAATCTGAGGGAGTCTGACCTCTAAAGTACGTAATGTTTCGACGGTCTTACCTCACGGCTATCGGCTCAACTAAAGCACACCATAGGAGCGCTGTGCAAATCATTTCGATGAGAAAGTACTACCTAGGTACCATCATTTTGAGTATGAATAGGTATGTAGAATATAACTACAAACCTATATGTTATTTTTGTGCCCTCTCTCATTTCTTCTGCATTACTTGACAACACGATTAGACCTAGGATTAAATCTTGGTTACTTTTCGTGACGTATAAAGACTGTTACCCTGCCCCTTATCTTATCACCAAGATTATTACACCTTTAGCATATAACCACAACTAACATTTAGGTATTTAGGAAAGTAAATTTGTTACATCCTCACGCTAATATATGTATAACTAGCTATTTCCCACGACTTCGCACGCGTGAATTTCAGTTCTGAAAAGGAATCGAAGTAAAATTTCAGTTATTCTTTTATCGCGTATTCTAAGACTGGTAAAATTTATTTATTACTATGATTCAAATTCATATTTTTGACATCTTTAGAACTAATAAATTCCCCGTCTCCCGCTACGATTTACGTTACGTGTCTCGTTCCGAAACTTGTCCTGCAATATCTTTTCCCGCAACGTGCCCCATCCCATTTCCCACTACGTATCCTACTCCCGCTTCCAGAAACGCGTGCCGAACATTTCATGGACCTCTCTTCAAAATTAATAAAGTTTCGCATACATTTCCACCCCTACATCATTCCCTAGCAAGATAAAATAACTTTTATTATAAGCTACGTAGCTTATAATAAAAGTTATTTTATCTTGCTAGAAGTCATTATTTCACATGGATTCTAAAATATTAATTAATAACGAAAATCGTACACTTGAAAACATCGTACTTAGGCCTCAAATTGAATTATTTATACCTAGGTATTTACATAGGTACTTTCCGCCCGCATGGCACCCACCCACACCAACAGTCAAGAGAGATGTTATCCCGCCAAAACACACCGGAAGTGGCCACGATCCACAGGACAGCAAAAGCCGCACACAGACCATTTAGCCGGAGCCAAAGAGTACCTAAAATTGTTTTGTCTCGTATAGTGGATCAATAGGGCATATTAGAGTACAGCACTGTATGTTAGGTACATAAAAGCTTTGCCGCCTTTTGCTATGTCGATTAAAACGTTTATTTTAGAATACTTTATTAATTATTATTTTATAAATTTATTAATCCTCTCATTACTCCTTACATAATGAAAGGATTATACAATACTGTAGCATATTCGGATGCCGAAATAGTGCCGAGGCAAAAAACGCCAATGTTTGTGTACTTTAGTTATACCATAACGCCATCTGCGCTGAGCTCAGCGTAATATGCCCTATACTTTACAGACACAGACCATTTAGCCTTAAAGACAATGCTTAAAACACCATGGAAGTAATAGGTACTCGTACAACTACCTATTAATTCCATGTAAGACACAGACCATTTGGCCTTAAAGACAACGCTCAAAATAATAATTTTAAAATTTATTTATTTAGATTTGATTTAAATAATATTTTTTCGTAATAATTTATTTAAATAGCTTATAAATAAAGAGCATAATATTGCCTTTTAGGTCCATAAATTCCAGATTTCGAAAAAGTGCGCATGTGTGGCAACACTGACTAACCTGGCTACACTGGTTCATCAATCAAACAAACGTCAAAATGTCATATTTTTTTCTTCGCTTTTGTCGTTTGTTTTGTAGTTGAAAGTGCCGGCCACGAATTACTCTAAAAATCTGTCATTTATTCAAAATAAATCTACTTATTTTACAAAGGCACAAAATATGTGTCTTTTCTTATAGTTTTCATTTGTAGTGTAGGTACATACTAAATACTTGAAATGGACTCCGCAAAAAAGTATTGTCCTAATTGCAGTCAACTTTACGTTTTGAGTAAGTAGTGTTTATTATCTTGTAAGAAATGAGAGAAAATGTAAGTACTACTATTAAATAACATTGATCGTGAAAAAAGTGAAAGACTTATCGTCTTGTGCTGAGTTAGCAAAAAGAAACACCTAAGTTCTACCCGCCATGCAATAGTAGTTACCTACCAAAAAAAGGTAGGTAATAGCAGTCCTAGGTCCTATCTAGCTAAAATGCGAATCCTATTGTTGTAAAGTGGGAGTTCGTGGTTGTTGCTCCATGCAGATCTATATCCTCCAGTGGATGTCGTACACGGTAACATGGCCCTTGACAGCTGATAGGCAACGACAACATTCTCAAAGAGGGTTGAGTAAATAAAAAACGTCATCAAGGGTTCATAAAAATTACTTATATAAATAAATACATGCAAAAATTACACAAATTTTAATTAAGTAACCCCAAAATAAGTACGAGACTTTTCTTATGGGATTCTAATGAATGTTACGTTTTATAACATAGACATAGTATATAGAAAATCGTCCAAGACCCAGGTGAATCAGAAAAATACCAACTTGTTGCGACTGGGGATTGAACATGGGAACTCCAGTGTTACAGGCCGACTGTGTATCAGCCACAAGAATAAACATTTCGTCCAGCTACCTGTAATAGATAATAGATAAATTCATATTATGATTATTTGATGATATAATTAAAATAAAATCATTATATGGTGGTCAATGTAATTATAATATACTAGCTGCACCCTGGGGCTTCGCTCCTGTGAGAAATTTGAGAGAAAAAGTACCCTATGTGTTATTCCAGTTTATATTCTACCCATGTGTCAAGTTTTGTAACAATTGGTCCAGTAGATTTTGCATGAAAGAGTAACAAACATATACACATACATCCTCACTAGTTTGAGCTTTGCTAATGGACCCCTATGGCTTTATGTCTGCATTATATTTGAATAAAATGAACTGAATAACATTTTTACAGGTTCCTCGAATACAAAACCTAACAATTTGCCTTTGTTTTTAACATGCGGGCATACTATGTGTGAAAAATGTATCAAAAACATAGTAAAATTTGGAGAACCCATTGAATGCAAGGTTTGCCATCAGGATATGGCTCTAGAGCCAGACAATGTTACATTGATTACTCAGAATAATGTAAAATTGTATGAATTTTTCCCTCTTAATGTTCACATGCTTGGTGAACTGTATGTGCAGAATTTACAGGTAATATATGCTCTTTAGTCTAAGAAAAGTCTTATGTATGCAATGCAAGTATGCACTCATATTTGAACATGTCTATTGTTTAAAATTTTACATTAACTTCTATAAGTCAATATTTTCTGAAGTATGTATGTCGCAAAGATTGACTGTTTTAGATAATGCTTTAGCATTAAGTCCAACTATTATAAATATGTTTTATATACACATTGGTGGGAGGTTACATGTGTGAAAGAAGGTAGAGATAGAGTCCTTTTAAACAGACAATCAAGAAGTTTAATATCAATTTTTTTTTCAGAAATCTGAGGCGAAAACCAGTTCAAATGATTGTTTCCTCAATTTAAATGCTTTATTGAAGGAAATTGAGTGTGCTGAAGGTGAGTCATAATAAATATACAATTTTGAACTCCTATATGATAGAAATGTTAAATAAAAACTGATGTATATATTAAATAGGTAGATGCGAAACTTATAGTTCACATTTAGCTGTATGATGGGCTTGTTGGTGAATTTGAGATTAATTAGTGACAGGTTGCTAGCCCATCACCTATAGGAATAATCTTACGCCATTTCTCTTGATTGGCTTGGACAATTTAATTTGGAAGATACAAGAATATAAGTAATGCATTATGATCATTCATGGATAAAATAATGAAATGATTATATTATTACCTTATTTTTTTTTGTGCTGCTGTACCATAAAATATTTCTTATATCACTCCTCCACTTCTTAAAGAAAGTTAAACACCCTCTGGAATAATCACTCAACTTTCCCTTCAGTCTAATTAGAATATTTGGTCTGTTTTTCTCGAGCTATAATTTTTTTTCCAATCTATCTCTCATTATATCACTTCGACGCCTAATTAAGGTTAGGTTAATAATTTTTGTAAACCATGGTTCCCAGAGAGCCAAAACCCAAAGAGGCGTGACGTCAGACAGTTGTAAAACTATAGCTAAATTTTCAAAATTTTATGGTTGATTTTTTACACCAACCCTGGGCTTCAGGGTCTCACAATGTAACCAGAAATTCGTCCATCACACCATCATTATAGCCAAAATTATCAATAATTATAATTGCAGGAGAATGTTTGGAATGTCACTCGATGACCTCAAAAATGTGTGAGCAGTGCCGCATGCCTCTTTGTGATACTTGCTTTAATAAGACTCACAAAAATTTTGTTATTTTCAAGAACCACTACCTCAAGAATATAGGTGAGAATTTGTTATATTTGCCATTGTTTACTTACTTACTTTTTATTTTTGTTACTATTTGTTTAATTTAATTATGATCATTACATTGATAAACACATAAGTAAAGGTGATGAAAACAAAACTATTACTAAGTAGGACTTATTATTTCTTATCACACATTATACTATATAATAATAATGTGATATAACATGCCTATAATTATTTTTCTTTGTAAAATGAAGATTTTTCAGACATAATTGTATTGAATGGTATATACTATTTATTACTTCATATTTACAGCTCCAGTAGGTGTTCCTAATGTCTGTGGTGCCCATAATGGCAAACACCTGGACTATTATTGCAAAGATTGTGAGAAAGCCATTTGTATGGATTGCATGATGGTTGGTGGAACCAACTCATGCAAAACTCATAATACTGTGTCCATACAAGAAGTTGTGAGTATTTTCAGATTTTAATCATTTATGTCTATCTTGTTACCCTATGTAAGACACTAAAATCAATTTCTGGAATGTATTATCTTGTACCTTTTATAATAGTATTTTCTTTACAGAATGAACAGATCTTTGAAGAACTTAGTAATATTTCGCCTAAAATTGATGAAACTTTCAGAAGACTGACAAAAACTGCTGTTGTAAGTACAAACAGTAATTACGCTTATCAATCAATAAAGTACATAATTTTTTACATGAATGTTGTTCCAAAAGATTGTGCTTTTGTGGGAACTTCAATATAATTAAATTTAAATAATGTAATAAGAGAGTAAGAGACATACAGTCTGTCAAGAAAGTGAAGAAAACTCATTTTTGGCGAACTACATATTTGCAAAGGTAAACATTCGTTGATAAACACCTATTGTTGCCAACCAAAAGGAGACAGCATCCTCATTTAATTTCATCACTTTTTGACAGATTGTAGGGCCGCAGATGATAAAGATAGCAATAAATGTACCTGGCATCGAAAGGTTCCTAGCATTGCGGGCTCTGTTATTATCTAAAGACTTATGGGAGTGACCAACCTGTGACTTAACAGATAAAAACAGCATTTCCATAAATATATTGTTACAGGATGTTGGTCAACTGCTGTATAAAATTGAAAATGATACTGAAACATCCTGCACACAAACTCAAATGATAGCAGATGTGGAGCAACACTTCTCGAAGCTTGATTGTCAATTACAAAAGCATAAGCAGGAGCTTATAGACCTGCTCATTAAATACAAGTTGTCTGAAAAGAATTCCCTCCTTCAAGCTAGGAGTCATGTGGCAGATGCTATTAAAAAATCAAAAACTGTAACTAATGCGATCACAGCTTCTGGTGACCCGAAAATTCACAAAGAGGTATGTATTCCAGTATTGAAATCCTGCATGACTTGTTAACTCAGTGAATAATTAAATACTGCTTCATCAAATTTTCTTTGGAAATTAACGTTTATCTATACCAGCGCCCCTAGCGGTGAATTCGCTCGCGTTAGCCCATTCCTCTGCCATTTTTGTTTTGATTTAAACTCCTGTAATTGTGAATTAATTGAAAATATTAATTTTGTCTTTCAGATCAATCTTACAGCACTATTGCAAACTGCAAAAGAAGTAATCGATACACCATGGTACCTAACCAAAGATGAAGTGAAAGGCGAACCATTAAAGTAAGTCTTGCAAATGGAACTACCAATGGGGTAGGCACCTATGTTAAAAATAAAATGTATACTACACCTCTACTCACTGACATACAAGTTCCACATAAATGGTTTTTAACATTAGGAACAAGGTATCTGATTTACTTGTCTGCACCTATTCACACATATATTTAAATTATAGGTTGCTGGTTAAGGAAGAATTGTGCAAAACAATTACGGATTATATTCGTCTGGAAGGGAAGTGGGATTCGTGTTACAAACTTCAGTCCTCTAAAGAGTTGGGTGAGGACATACCGGCTGCTCCCTCCGCGCCCGTCATGCCCCCTGAGTTGCCTAAAGGTAATTTATGTTTTGTATGTTGGAAGACCTTTTTTTGTGTTAGCTTAAGTTTAGTAGAGGAACAGGTGAATGAAAATCTGTTTTGAAGTATAATCATATTTGGAGTATTGTTATTACAGAGATGCAAGGGCCTTGATAGTATCAGATAATGATAATACTTTATATGTATATAGGCTCTCAGATAGATAGAGAGATACGTTTGACGTTTACACATGTAATCATAAATCCAGTATCGTGATTAAAATTAGGCATTAATTACATAGATGTACGTCGGCGTAAGACGTAGAGAGAATAATTAATTCCACCGAGCTGTCACCATAGTTATATAGCACTATATAAAGATAGCGCTTTCCTGGTTAGGTACGGGCGTGGATAGGATTCCCGCGCGAGTGCTGATTTTTTTCATGTCATCTTTATTTCCCAAATTAGATGTAAGGCAGTCCAGCAAGTCGAAGCAGACGAGCCAGTCGAAGCCCGAGGCGCCGTACGTGGCGTTCTACAAGAACGTGCCGCACTACCGCGCCAAGAGCGACTCCATCACCTCCCTCAACTCTATCAGCAGCGAGTCCTCGTACAAGAGCTCCATCGCCACTACTGGTAACATCATCGTATACAGTTTTAATAAACAATCTTCACTGTACTTATTGTTGAAAATAAGTTAACAATCTAAAGTAAAACATTTATTAACCACAAAAGTAATTTCCTAAAAAGTCTTCAAAATCTAATTCTAAATCATAAAAATATATGGTAAAATTGTATAGATAATAAGATTTGTAGGCAGATGTAAAGGGGAAACGGCTCGTTGATGAAATGTTACGCAAAATGTTACCATCTCAAATGGGCCTGGCACTTTGTCACAGGTGATGCTCGCCGCAACCAGAACAGACCAGTGATTCAACCAGTCTCGCCTTTTCCCGAGAGCCAACATCCTACACCTCTACTCGAAGGTAATGTAACAGTCTTCTCTTTCCTTTTCGAGTGTGTTATTGTTGACACTGCGGTGTCAAATTTTGTTCTTGTCATCTGACATGACTTACGACACATACATAACAACATATAGTGGTAAGTAGCGAATACATACTAGTAAACTTCAACTGTCAACCAGGGTGCAGGTTTCCTCACGATTGCCGTCACCGGAAGCAACGTAGTACTGCATAGGTAAATGCGTGCTTGTGGTTCCGGCCTAGAATAAAACTAATTACTCCCAGAAGTCGTATGAGATGATAATAATTGCGTTTCCAGGGCGGTTGACGTCAAACAAAAGGTTTTGGCTAGGCTGTGTAGAGAGGAAGAAGTAGTTATCGAATAAATAAGCTGTTACAATTCATCAACAAAGGATTTAATACGAATCATCGTAAAGTTTATGTCACCTTTAAGTTACATGGCGACACTACCAAAACACTTGGAGCTGTTTTTTTATATGTACCAATCTATGATTTCATCCTAGGTTCTCAAGAGTTGATCTACATATCGCATATCGTGGAGCCCCACAACTTCTACGTGCAGAGAGTCTGCCACCAGTCTGCTGTCAAAGAGATAATTCGAGCGTTTAGAAACGCCGCGTCTATGCTCAAACCATCTGTGAACCACGTTGCAAGAGGTATTTACTGTTATTGTTAACTTGATTGACCAATAGTACAGATATAACAGTTATATATTATAATACTAATACCATTGGTTCGCATATAGTATAATAGAAGGAACCTTCTATTATACTATATGCGTTACAATGGTCTGACAACTAAGGCTACTGAAGACTATGCGAAGTGAAAAAGAAAAAGTATAAAAGCGGACATTGAAACGGACGGAGAGATTGAAAGTAATTTCTATTGAATTATTTTTTTTCTTTCTAATCACTAAAATTATGTATAAACAAAAACTTCAATGAGTAACCTCATTGAAGTTTTTGTTACATGCAATTATAGTAAAAAGTAATCAAAAGCAAACGTGAAACAAAATTGTTTATCCACCGAACATTAGCCGCGTTGTTAGCTGAAATTTGAGATTTGTTATTGTTCGCAGAAAAAGTATACTTAGTAGACAATAAGGCCGATAACATGTGGCAGCGTTGCCGCGTCGTCGACATCGACAGGAAGGATGTAAACAAGCCCGTCTTCAAAGTATTCTGCTTCGACTTCGGCAGCACGGAGAAGGTTACCGTTGACGAGTTAGTGTCGATTATCTTTCTTTTATATAAGATTTATTAGTTCAATTGTATTCAATAACCAAAAAGATTTCATAAAAATAGGTTGGCTTTGTTTCTTTTTCTGAGCGTATGATAATTTTAGGCATGGTACCTACAGGAAATCAGGGTAAACATTACAAAATGTGTGAATGAAATGAATTAAGAATTGTGTTTTTATTCTTAATTTTTATTTTATAGGCGGCCTATATAAAGCAGTATGTATCACACGAAAGTACGAATCAACTCGCATATTTAAAGCCCTTGACTGCGTCTCAAGCTTTAACATACATATACCCTTAACTTTCTTTTCTCTGTGTTCAATATACTATTTGTTATTTTAGATTGCGGCTGATACCGCCAGCCAGACTGCACCACCCACCTCCGTTGGCAATCCATTGCTCTTTGTCCAACTGTACGCCCAAAGCCGGAGGTTGGACATGCGACGATTCCTACCTCATAAGAAACATTATTGACAAGTAAGTAATCTTTATTTAATTTAATATTTAGCTGTGTAATATTTAATTTTCCCGTGTTTTCCTGACATTACATGTTTATATTGCTTTTGTGTGAACATATGATGCTCCGTTATTATGATATTTTCCGTTACGTCGACGTAGTGCTTTGCCGCTCCGTTGTGGTCTGTTGTTTTACATAGGTTTTAACATTGACGTACGACGAATTTCCACATAATTTCTGTGTTGATCCATCGACGGATGACAAAACAACTGACGACGACGACAAAGAAATCAGGTCTAAATAGTGGACTTGTGTAAAAAACATCATTGGCAATAATTTATAATTCCAGCAAACAAGCCGTGATCTACGTTCGCCAACTATGCATTGTCGGGCAGTCTTTGAAGGTGGACTGTGACGTCACAACGTTCGAGGACGGCATCAGTATTGCGCACGCGCTTGTATTCCATGAGCGCGCGCGATTTGTCAATCCTAGATTGCCGGTATGTATTAAAATAAAGTTGCAAATAAATTTATTTATTTAGTGCATGAATTGAAAATCCTATGTTTTGCCTATCAGTGGGATATAAATAGCTAGAAAAAAATCAAAGAATATTATGTTATTCTAATAATATTGTGTAGTGAATGTAACTATTGCTGAATTTTTTTTTTCAGTATCCTGAAATACCTGGTATCGCCGAAAGGCCAACTATTTTCATGAATAATAACGATTTGAAATACAAGTCTGTTGAAGAGGTATATATTATAAATGTTATGAGCCCAGACAAATTCTTTGTGCGAAAGGTAAGACTAATAAATTATATCTAAATTTATACAAAAGTTATTCTTATTTTTTGCAGTTCAAATATGATTAACTGCAAACTTTTTATTTTAGCAACATCTGCAAGAAGTGTTTGAAAAACTCTGTGATGATTTGGATCAAGAATACAGCTTGAGTGATACCTCGGGAAGCATCTATCTGCCCGAAGTTGGTGCGTATTTTCATGTCAATGTAGTCTTCATAAGCCAAATCAACAAAAGAAAAAGGTCTGGGGTATCTTTTTCTTTCGTACCCGAATAAATTTGCATACCCGTTGCAGGCATGTTTTGTGTGGTGAACCTAGACCGATATAGTGAGGCTGCGGGGCAAGCCGGATGGGCCCGGTGCCTGGTGACTGAGACGCCGGGGCGCGGCCGCGTGCGCGTGTTGCTGGTGGACTGCGGGCCCTCGCTGCTGGTGCACTGGACTCAGCTGCGGCGGCTGCGGCCCAAGCTGGCCACGCTGCGGGCTCTGGTCAGCATTGTCTCATAACTCAGATCTAGATGTCGCGGCGAGTGCGAGTGTTGCTAGTGAACAGTGACATTGTTATGACTGACATTACTATGAATTTAATTTTATATCGTAATGTACTATATTTTAGGCCATCGAGTGCTACCTGGCGGGCGTGACGCCTCAGAACAAGAAATGGAACCCCCGCTCCGTGGCGCTGCTGCAGCAGTACTGCGGCACGGAGCTGGATATGAAGGTGGAGGACAACAGGAACCGCGGCTCCGTGGGAGTGTCGCTCTACGACAGGAGCGACGAGGAAAACGTGGTCTGCGTCAACCAGGAGATGATACGACACAAGTATGCCGTTAGCTTTGGGTGAGTTTGAATCGTAAAGTTGGTAGAAATAGTAGATAATACTTCAAAGTACTAGCGACCCGTCCCTGCTTCGCTCAGGTAAAACCTTAAAAAATTATACACCTAAACCTTCCTCAGGAATCAAACTATATATAAATAACACCCGCATCAAAATCCGTTGCGTAGTTTTAATGATTTAAACATACAGACAGAGAAAGCGACTTTGTTTTATACTATGTAGTGAAGTTACGTATAATATTTTGCACGTCTGTCAATAGATTAGATCGTGACGTCTATATTTAATGTGCTGTAATGTATTGTAAATGTATTCATGCAAATTAATTTTGGTTGGTTAATTAAGAAAATATAGTTGGCCTTGTTATATTTAATAAACACAGTCACGCCCTCACAGATAAGTTCACCAATCTGTGAGGTTTGTTGTGTTAAAACACAATTATGTGTCAAAGAACGTTATACGCAGGTGGTCGTAACGTTATTGACATTATTATTCTCATGGTACGCAAGTATTTTAATATACCTACAAGAATCACCGCGTTTGTTTCAGAATTTACTCATTCAACCAAAATAACATTGTGGAAAGTGAAGCCATCACTAACAGAGCGCCCGCCGAACAAAAACCAAAGCCGGAAAAGAAAAAAAGTATCACTGTGCTTCAGAATCAGACATCGCCCAAAAAGAAAATCAATGACAAAGATCTCGAAGCAAAAGACAAAGGACCAGTTTCATTAGAAGCAAAGTTGTTGCACTATCAATCTCCGTCTCTGATATACATATCGCTCGTTCAGCAGCAACAGGTGTTCAACGAATTGTTTGATAAAATCCAAAAGCATTATGCAACAAAAAAATCTTCCGGTAAAGGGGACTGGAAAGTCGGTGACAGATGTTGCACTATTTGCAGCGCGTCTCAAACATGGCGTCGTGGATTAGTTGTAGAAATTGACGGCTCGAATGCCAAGATATTTTATTCCGATTTCGCTTGCGTTGAAACGGTTCCTATGGCCAACTTACACGAATTGGTCCCCGAGTTTGCTTCGATCGGAGACGCTGCCATCAAATGTCATTTGAGCGGTGTAGTTCCCGCCGTGGGGGACGAATGGCCGTCATTAACTAAGGAATTCTTGAAGGAACTGCTCGATGTCTACAAGAGGATATTCATAACTAAAGTGGGCAACTTCAATGAGAAAGACAAGAGCTTGCCGATCCAGATTTGGGTGTACCACGTGATCCAGGGCGGAGCCTTGGAGCCGGACAGGTCTGAATGGCGCTGCCTCAATAAGAGGATTATTGAACAAGGGCTAGGTGTGCCCGATAAGTCTCAGGAGGTTTGTGGTACATTGTTTATTCATATAAAATAAGTTTCTTAAAATTTCATTGACTTCTAATTTGAAAAGAGTTACATTAAAGCTAAATACTTTGCTAATGTCAAAATTAATAGAGATTATTCACATTCACTCGATATTTTCAACTATCAATCTTAATCATGTTAGCCTCCAAGCTTCATACCATAGGCGTCTTATAATTTAATCACGTATTTTCAGGTGACTGTTCCTGAAAATGAAGCCGAAGCCGGCGACATGCTCTCCTTCCTAAACGTGAAGGGTTCCGTGACCGAGTGGTTGCAACTGGAGCCGTTGCCACAAAAACCCGACGCGAACCAATGCGAAGTGAGCAACGAGTCCAGCAGCCCCGAGTGCGAGGAGATAGCGCCGTCCTGCTCTAACAACCCGAACACGATGTTCATCACGGACTGGCAGCCCGCCGAGCCGCTGCAGTGCACGGAGTTCGCGGCTATACCTTCGTAAGTTGTTTCACGCATATTGTGCTTATACAAAAATACCTCGTGAGCGGAGCCCAGGCTTTCTTTTATCTCCACTTCGCATGGCTTTTGCTTTATTTTCTTTTTCAATTTATTTACTAAATAAAAGTACAACAATATTATTATTTCGAACTTAATAACATATAGGTATAAATCATTCATCATCACATATAAATCATTAGATGCCATTAGATCATTGGCAATCTCAGTCGTTACACTTTTTGGGTTTGGGACCACATTGAGGACCAAATTGACAAAATAAACGTGTGTCGCAACGACTAACGCAAATAGACACTTTTCACAATTTTAACTTTTAACAGACTTCAACTATATAGTAGCTTATAACTCACGAACGACGAGAAAAAGATGGTTGCGACTAACATAATGCTAAAAACAATACAACAATGGAAAAGTATATCATAATTTCGCTAAAACTATTTTACTTACTCTGCAGGTATGTGGACAATGACGGAATCATTTATCTCCATCAGCAGACACAAGAAGACACGCTGGAGCTGATCCGCAAGGCGCTGGACGTGCGCTTCAAGGCCCCCGACCCCAAGGCCAAGTCCGCCAAGTGGTCCACCGGGGAGCCCTGCATCGCTCTGTACTACCTCGACAACAAGTTCTACCGCGGAAAAGTCCTCGAAGTGCACAACGAGGCCTGCCTCGTTCAATACGTAGACTACGGCAACGAAGAGCTCTGCCCCTACGAAAACATGAGAAAGAGCATCGCCCTCTATCAGCTCCCCATCCAAGCTCACAAATGCCGTCTCAACCGTATTAAACCGGCGCAAGGGAGATGGAACCGCATCGCTCTTGATTACATACACAAGTCCGTCGTGGAGAAACTCTGCTTCGTGCGGGTCACTGGGGAGACGCAGGGTGACGTCACGCCCATAGACCTCAAGTACGACAAACTCTGGATCAACGATCATCTCGTCGAGTTCGAGATGGCCAAGTACACCGACGGCTCCAAGGCTAAAGTACCCATGTTCATCAGCAAGGCGCAACAAATGCTCGCTGTGGTGGAATCTGACTCCGAACCCGACTACATTGTGGACGAGAACGACACCCCCGCCCACACCACCTCCACCTCCTACGACTCCTTCAACATGAATTCCATGGAGGGCAAGGACTGGAACCAAATATTGGACGAGGAGGAAGTGGTCAAGGCGTCCGAACAATGTATCTCGTACCCTCAATACACGAACGAGGAATTTTTGTGTAACGTTTCCGTCATAAACGATATGAACCACTTGGAGCTGAGCATCATTATGGACGACGAAACGGCCGCCGCGTACTCGCAACTGTACGACGACGTGAACGAGAACGGCGTCAACATGAGCCCGCTGAACGGGATATACGAGAACAAGGCTTGCATAGCGCTCTTCCCCGACGACGAGAAGTGGTACCGGGCGACCATCGTCCAGTACAGCGAGGCGAAGAATCAGATCAAAGTGAGATACGTGGACTTCGGGAATGTAGCCGTGATATCGCTGGCAGAGGCGCGGGAGCCGGCGGCGCGCTGGTTGACGCTGCCGAGCGCGGCGCTGCGCGCGCGCACGCGGGCGCTGAGTGCAGACCCGCAGCTGTCGTCCGCGCGCCGCGCGCGAGCGCTCGCCGCCGCGCTGCTCGACCGCGGGCCCTTCCACGCCAAGGTGCTGGGCTACGAGGACTCGTTGCCGCTCGTAGAGCTCCGAAACACCGACGGCGAATTGGCTTGTGCGGATCTGATCGTTGACAATATTCTCTTGCCTTCTTAATTTTGTTATCTTACATTAAAAAGAATATTTAGGATACATAAATAGCTGAGCTATACGTGAAAAACATCTAGAAACGTAAATGTGTTATGACTAAGATTATAATTGTTTGTGTGATCATTATAAACTTAAGGAACTTTCAATCATTTGTTTCTGCATTTTTCTGCCCGCTGAACTGAACAAGGGGACATATAGAACTTTATTTTTATTTTTCTGTAATCAACAGAACAGTAATCTAGTTTAATAAGAATCTTATTGAATAAGATCTTTAGTTATTTTGATTTAGGATCAGAAGCGATTCCAAATAAAAGAGAAATAGCATCGATATTTTTTTCATCTTTCTATTAATAGTAACAAGATTTGTTTTATCTATTCGAAGAAATAAAACTTATTCCAGTATAAAGTGTTAAATATGTTCCAAGCAATGACTTATTGTTTCTTTTTATTTCTAGTTGTAGGTTATAATGTTAACAATAAAACCGACCTATTAGAACTTATTTGGTGTTTGTTTTGGACATATAGCCACTAAGCGTAGCGGCGCTCCGGTACCCAAAGCTATTTTCATTGGCATCACAAGCGCTGTGCATCCGGTATCTGAAAATAATAAAACACAATTTGATTCAAATAACTTAATTTTTTTAATATCCTTCGTTTTAGATTAACATTAGTTACTAAAGTTATTGTGACCTGGATACTTGTTAATATACCCACATCGCTTATTTTGTCCTACACTATCTACAAAAACGTGTGAACTTCTCACATAATCGCCTACACTAAATATTATTTCACTACAAGTTTTGCACAATGTATTTGCTTTCTGTGTCCTATAGAAAACTTACTCATACCACGCTCGTAAAGGAGCAAGTTACTGGCAATTATCAGATAATTGGTTTGTTAGAGAAACTAGTCCAAGCGTGTGCTAGAGTTTGTAGCTTTGATAAATACTATTTAGAATATGACATGAAAAAGTATGAAAATTCTGAATAAATGCATTTGCTTTGTGTAAAAGAACATCAAAAAAGTTGTGTTTTTGTTGAGTATTTTTTTGAAAACAGATGGTGCAATAGGAATCAATAACAAATTTACCGGGTATCTGTTGGTTGAGATTGACATTTTCCAAATTGTAAAGACCCGCCTTGGACGTGGCTTTATGCACGGGAAACGTTTTGCTGGAGCCTGTGTCCACTGACGCCACATCCACGCCAATGCCAACTACTGTTTTGTACGTAGTCGTTATCCATTCAGCTACTCCTTCACTCAAACCTGGAATATAAGTTTTATTATTATTTCTTGTTTGGGGACGCCAGGACAAGCACACAGGGGTAATCGGTCGTCTTTTTACACATTAATTAAATATGCTTCTATAACCTATTAGGTATAGTTATATTATCAGATAAAAAACAAAGTCGTTGTGAACGGACTATAAAAATAAGTATTTGAGAAAATATACTTACCAGGGAAGTTAAGAGTGTTATCGTACTCGTTCAAGCCCAAGTACTTCTTTCTATCGTTGAAATATTTGCTCCAGCCGAATTTGAAGATTACTACTGAAGGCTTGTTCAAGTCGAAATACAGAACATTGTCCAGGTGATGTTTGTGGAGCACGAAATTGGGATCGTTGTTTGCTATAGAACTGACGTCTACGATGATTACTGTAAAAAACAACGTGCCTGGGTGATTTCCGTTTTGAACGCCGCCATGGGCTCGGCTATCATTAGTGTTTATTAAATTGTACCATACACATTAATCAATTTAATTATCCTATTTTATAAATAAGTAAAGTACTGGTACAATGTTAATTTTAAAAAAATGTGCCACCCTAATGAAATGCTACGCGCCGCGTTCAAACAGTCGTGAAATTCACCCGCCTACGTTTAAAAGATAATCGCCAACCAACTTACGAAATAGTACTACGTACGTACTATTTCGTGAGTTGGTTAATTGGTGGGTTAATTTCACGAGCGTTTGAACGCGGCGTTTATAAAATTTATTACTGTGTATGGTACAATTTAATAAACCCTAACGAGAGCCCGCGACGGAGTTCCAAACGCTCATGAAACTCACCCAGGTATCCAGGCTATTATTTAATAGTATACTTAACTACTTATTACATATCTGTGTATTATACTTTACATGTAACGATCAGTTTTTCCAAAGGTATTTCACCAACATGCAGGCCTTCCTTGTGGAAGTGATAAGGCGCATCTATGTGTGTGCCCCCGTGCTCTCCTGCCGCAAAGTCGTTGGCCGCATACCTTGAATAGATTGGTATGAAATCAAGTTGTTATTAATGGGATATCTATCTTTGTGTGTCGATGGCAAATCTATATAAACGCTCTATTGGATACTAAATATTGTCTTACCACAACCGAGCCACTTCGATGCCTTCAAGAGAAGCTGCTATCAAACCACTCAGGACAGGCAAGCGGATGAGCCGAGCCATCGATAGCGAAAGTCTTTGATTCCAGTATTTAGATATGTAATAATCATTTATGTCCTTTAGTACATAACGAGCAAATAAAAATAAAACTAATTTATATTATTACTGTTACCTATATAGATGTAGTGTGTGGGTAGATGTATTGATTACACCAAAATTATTTCTTTCAAACAATTAATATAGTTTTACATACCAAGTTCCATTAATACCGTTGTTTTCGATTTTTTTGGTAAAGTTAAATACTTGTGTCTCAGGCCAATATACTGTATCTTTATCAAAGGGGTGCGATAGGTCAAAAAACTCATAGCCGTTATTGAATATTACATCATTTAAACTTTGACTAATTGTCAATGATGAATCAAAAATACAGAGCAGAAACACAAAAGATAAGACTACCATCTTGAACGAAACTATATAAAATACTGACTGATTAAACTAAAGTGATATGATGACCTCAGGATA
Source organism: Plodia interpunctella (assembly GCF_027563975.2). Classification (NCBI taxonomy): domain Eukaryota; kingdom Metazoa; phylum Arthropoda; class Insecta; order Lepidoptera; family Pyralidae; genus Plodia; species Plodia interpunctella. The sequence continues at coordinate 6,400,859 of NC_071302.1, read as the reverse complement.
GTGTGCACGCGATTTTAGACCATATTAACTCCATTTACAATATATTATGTTCAAACGTTGGAAACAATTACCCGTTTATTTAAATTATCTCGCTCGAGAAACAACCGTTAGCTGTAGTTAGGTACTCACCAAGGATCATAAGGCCCGTCAGTCTCTTCGATTTGGTTGGTAAATTCAGTAAAGTTTTAGTATTCTGCCAGTAAAACGTGTCTTTATCAAAAGGATGCTTCCAAACTCTCATACCTCATACCTCTACCAGAAAATAACACTTCGTTTAAATAATTTTTGAAAGCTCGGATATGCGCAAAACCACTAGCTATTAATAAAACCGTACTTAATAAAAAAGCACTACTATGGTACATTTTAGAACTTCAATTAATCTAAGTACTTAAGTACATAGGTATAAAAAAGTACAAATACCAAATTCATTTATTTACGTCAACTCCACAAGTTACTCGTATACACTCTATTTAATATTTTTATAACAGCATTTTACATCAAGACAAAGACTTATTTATTGCTAAGATTTTTTGTCATTTAAATTTATAAAATTTGATCTTTCAATTAGCATTGGCTCTCACTCACGTCTTTGTTCTCCTCAGTAGTAGCCGTTCCGAAATGCTAAAGTAGTTTGTAGCGTTTTCAAAGAAACTGTAAGTACCTATGCTTTGACTTTCATCCTTAAACTTAGTGCGAGTTTGCTATTAAATTGTTGAATGCTATTTCTTAATGTTTTCTTAACGTTTAATACTTTTGATAACGGCCCACAATAGCTAGGGAAGGTAATTTAATTATACTTACCAAAAAGTCTTTCCATCGTTAACTTCTGTTTTCTTCGTAAATGTGAATTTAATATCATATTGGCCAGGAAACTACTGCTTTGTTATAAAATGGATGTGTTAGTCTCGAAACTCAACGAGCCGCTTAATAACGTATTGATCTAAATATCTTGACAATTTAATAGGCTCAGCAGGCCCATTAAATATAAAGCTACAGTAGTAGATAATCCGATTTTTATAGACAAACCTCTGAGATACTTTAGTCGCTAGTCTAACAAGTAACTAGGTACTTGCCTTCTACTTAAGTAAGAATGTATCTACCCAATCTAGCTATCTAGAGTAAACAACAGACAGGGCAATTACCTAATAATGTACGTACAGTACAAAGTATCTAAAAATGTACTCTGTAAGTACAATGAACCTTTATGAGTGTATGCTCAACTGTAGGTACAGAATGACAATCATAGCCCGGGAGCCGGTGACAATCTGACAATTAGTAGGTTGTACGAAGTACTTATTAAATAAATATAAATAAATAAATATATTAGGACAAATCACACAGATTGAGCTAGCCCCAAAATAAGTTATTAAATCCATGCCAAAACAAAATTTTCAAAATCGAATGAGATTGTCTCTCTCTTCCTTTTTCCTCAGCCGGAAAGCGAAATCCAAGTGCCGCTGTCATACTTTTTATTCTCCATTTCTCACGGTCTTTAGTAGTCAGACCCTGGCGGGAACGGCATTCATGGCCGGCGATTTGTTTCTGGGTAATGTGTCGGTTTACTTACACAAAAGACGTGGTTGTACCAGCGCAGGCGCCACTCCTGCACTACTTTTCAAATACTATCGTAACAACGCAAAAAAAGAAAAAAAATAGAAATAAAATGTCTATAACAACTAAGCATGGGCGCCATGGAGCAAGCTGAAGCGCTGATTTTCAGCTGTTATGTACCATTTAAAAAGTAGGTAAGGTAGCAAATTAGTAGATTAATATGAGTGATAATAAAATCGGAAACATTAGGTAAAATATGTACATTAGGTACCTTGCTAAATATTCACAGATTGAAGTACATCTGTGTAAATGTTGTATACGACAAACTTTTTGTTTATCGTATACCACCTACAATTAGGTACCAGTTACTTTTTGTTTTTCAGGCAGACTTATGAACGTTAGGTCGATATGTATAATAATAATATAAAAGATGGTAAAGTGCGAGGCGGACATGTGTTACATAAGTAAAGGTAAGCAAGGGTAGGAATATAGACACAGAACTGTGGATAGATATTGAGAAACGCATAGCATGTGTTGTACTACACAGTTAATGCAGTAAAGATATTTGAGTTCAAGTTTTACTTAGCATAGATTTATTTAAAATAAATATCTCACTGCTTATTATTGCTGTCTATCCACCACGAAATCATTATTTAACTATCCTGTATCAGGTCGACGTGTATCACCCACTGGGAACATAGAACATAAATTTAAAACTTCAATATCTTTGTAGTCGGTTAATATTATTAGATTGGTGGGCTTAATGAAGATTAATTTATTCAGAAATATATTATGCCAATATCGAATCCAAAACTAACTACACTTAATAAAAAAAAAGAATATGTCAAACATTACTGTCAAGTCGACATCTGTCAGATCAGAGGACAAAAAAGGAAATAAATAAATACCATATAAATACCTACCTACTTAGCAAGTGCTATGTATTTTGTTATTTTTGTAAGATAGGGTTATTTCTTTCTATCTGATTGCATCAATTTTAAGAATAAGTGTGTTTTCATCAATCTAATTCATGTCTCTTATAAAGAAATCTAGAAATGATGCCATCAAAGCAGCAGTTACATCCTATCTGGAAAGACGAAACTATCCTGTAAGTATACAAGAGCCAAAACTATTTACCCTTACTTTTTTAACGGTTTTATATAAAATAATTTTTTTCTTTCTTGTCGAATGTGTTATGTCTAACAAATTGTTGAAAACCTTCTTTATTACAGGACATAGATGTGTTCAGCAATACGCATTCGTCGAACCAAAGCGCTGAACAAATGGCAGTAGCCACGATTGTTCAGTGTGAATCTAGTCGTGCTAATTCTATTCTATTTTCTTGTATTAACAATGATTTCGCCCAGTACGACATACAGTATACAAGGTAAGTGTCTGAAAGTAAATAACATAACATGAACCCTATAAATATCCTTTTGGATGTAGTTGTTTATTTTGAATATTGCAGGTTAGTAAACTTCATAAAAGAAATTAAAATTGAAAATGTCAAAAATGAGTTATTAGGACTGTTGTGTCCTTTACTCTGTCACTTGTACCTGGAAATGCTACGAGGTGGTCATAGCAGCGCAGCACAAGTATTTTTCAAGCGACATTCTGCCACATTACCTCAGAAAGATCTCTCGTTCCACCAACCTATTGATGGAAATCTGCCTTCGGCATTGTACCGCCCTAACAGCCTGGAGCAATTATTTAATTCTCTTCAAAATGGTACCATTGACAATGAAACTCCTGAGAAAGACTATATGAATCAAATACTAGATGATATTGGAACAATTTACACTCTACAAGAAGTTGAATCTCGGCCAACTATTGCTGCATTTAGGTAATAATATTCATCATACATTGTTATTTTTTATATAGTTTAAATTTTCAAGTAAATAAAAATTATTATATAATGTGAAACTAAAGATAAGGGTGGAAATAAATAAATCTATAGTTTCATGTTCATGTATGATGAATCTTAATAAACTATGACATTTTATGTACTTTTATTTTCAGGTCATGTAAATATGATATTTATTTGTCCCAAGATGCACTGAATATGTTAAAGGCATATCTCGCTAAACATGGACATGTGCTTCTAATTCAAGTGCTGCAGACATGGTTTCACATTGATGTAAATAGTGATGCTAACAAAAAGAATTCTGTGAGTTTTTGCCTACAAGCAGTTTTCTGTTTTATTATTTTCTTCATGTTCTTGGTTTAGTTATAAAATATTTCACTTTCGAAAATAAATTATGTCAATACTTGAAATATCGTTAAAATTGATTATGAAGTTTTATTCACAAAAATCCTATATAATTAAGTATTAATTGAAAACAGATTTTTGCCACTAGATAATGGGGTAGGTAGTTGTAAGTCATGTCAGATGCCTTTAGGTGACTTGAATAAAATCTGACAGCAGTGATAGCAATAACACACTCAATATGATGATGACAAATTTTTTGTTTCACAAAATCATACTTTTTCTCTTATGTCATACTTTGCAGGAGGATGAAGAAGAGCAATTAGAGGAAATGAATGTCACTGTTAACTCTGAAGAAAAATCCTTGGATGTAAAAGGTGAATATTTTGTCTGTTTAATAGCAATCATGCTATACATTGCTGGCAGACAACTTGCAAGCTTTTGTTGCAAGTTAGTAACTTAACTGTAAATCATGTGAATTATATATTTTTTTGTAGATATTTTTGCAAAATGCAATGGACATGCAGAATATCAAAATGTCGACAAGGAGTTGAGAGACTTGCAAGATGCAATTCAAGGAGTTCGGGAATCTCTAGCACCCCTCAAGCTGTACAAAATAGCGGCACCTGATACTCAGTAAGTGTACTATTTTATTTAATACTAGCTGATGCCTGCGACTTCGTTCGCGTGGCCGAACAATTTTTTTGTAAGGAGTCAAAATTATTAGAGAAATTTAATTGTACAGACAAAGATTCTAGTCAGACTGAAAAAGTATATTTTCTATGATTTAGCTGAATTATTATGATTCTTCTTCAGGTGATCCAGATCTTCGATTTTTATACCTTAACGAAAAATGCTTATCAGACTGAACAACTTTTATTAGAGAGTCATTTCTATGTTTCCTATAGTTTAGCTGTACCATCATAGGTGTACATCAGGTGTTCCAGATCTTCGATTTTTATATCTCAACAGAAAATGCTCATTAGACTGAACAATTTTTGTTAAGTCGTCATTTCTATATTCCCTATAGTTTAGCTGCACCATCATGGGTCTACATCAGGTGTTCCAGGTGTTCGATTTTTATATCTCAACAGAAAATGCTCATCAAGCTGAATCATTTTTTTTTTATTCTTACTTTGTTGCTGTACTCTATCGCCTAATTTTATTTTTATGTACATTTATTCAATGTACAGGTTTTTTTTTCTACTGTTTCATTATATGTATTGATTCATATCAGTTATATCTAAATAAAATATTCTATCTCAATCTAACCTTCTTAGTTCAATACCATGATACTCGACATCATTAGTGGAACATTTTTTTATTTATCAATTATATTTTAATTCTTTTACAGTCTCATTTGTGCAAAAACAGACGCCAACTGCAACATACTATGTGGAGGATTCGGCAACTCTGAGATTAGATTGTGGGATCTAGGTCAGAACAATGTGAGAAAAAGAATGAACAAAAATATATCGGAAATAGAACTAGCATGTTATATGCCCATTGAACCTGCAGTAGAAGATAATACTTTGTAAGTAAAATTTGAAATAACTTGAAGTGAGATTAAATTCTATTATACATATAATTAATTTGCGTTCTAAATTTCTCAGACAAATAGGCGCGGGTTTGCCTCTGAGGGGTCACTCTGGTCCGATACAAGCTGTCTGCGTACTGTGGAAAGAGGAGTTAATACTCTCTGCATCATATGATAATACAATGAGAGCATGGAAACTTAGTGACTACTCTTGTGCTTCTATTTATAGGTACTGTACTTCACATATAGCTTTTGTTTTCATAAATTGTTTACTGTTCTTATAATCATAATTCACGTAATAATAAACTTAAAATGCATTTACACCAAGCGAGTGAATGCTCATTCTATCTACCCCACTCTGGTTGCCTAACCATCCTTAGGTGATAAAATATACATTGCTGACACATATAAAGACTGATTTAAGTTTTTATACTTGTCAGTATTTTGTGTTCGACAAAAATCACACCAGTTACAAACCCAATTAAATCCTGAAACTGACAATACATATACAGGGTTACTGGTATCTAACGCATAACATTCCAAAGGCGCATAAGGTACATAGAGACTAACATCTTTTATTCTACGACTTTTGTCTAAACATAATAAACACAACAATTTTCCTTTTTTCAGTTTTAATGTCGTTTCTAATAAAACATTACCTCTATGTTCGATTCCGCTACATAACGCTACTGTACTGTCTCGTGTTGCTTGACTATTACATATAATTAAGATGTATAGAATCGCAAATTAGATTGTATTTTTTTATATGAATAAAATAAACTACGAATTACGAAAAGTCGTAGAATAAAAGCTGCTTGTTTTGATAATAAGGTAATGTACCCAAGTAGTCTTTAGGAGGTTTTGCGTTTGATACCCTGTACCTAACCCTGTATAATTTTTTTTTTCAGAGGCCACAATTACCCAATATGGTGCATGGATGTGTCAAAAAACGGCCTTTACATCGTCACTGGATCTCATGACAAAACTGCAAAATTATGGTCCCTAGATCGCACATTCCCAATTCGAGTTTTTGTTGGTCATACGTCAGATGTTACTGTAAGTAAATAAGTATTTCATGCTCACGGAAAGTGAAAAGTATAGTCAATCGCATGTCAAGTTACTCTTCATTGCACTATGCCCCTTGTAATAATGGCCAATTTGCAATGAGTTTGGGTAGGTTGATGCGCTGTCGACTGTACTTTTACTGCTGTGTACTTTACGTATTTATTAATCGCTCGGGTCGCACTACAAATAGCATACCTAATCCTCAGATAACTGAAAATAAATCGTCAAAAACTCAAAATCACGACCTGCTTTAAGTCCGCCGTTTACATTTTTTTTAATGGTTTAAATAAATCAAAAATAAAATTTTAAACATGCTACTTAATGCTAACATCCTACTTTTGTTTGTATATTTGGCGTATTTGGCGCTATGTGATTGGCTGAATTATTTTAATGGCTGAAATATTCCCGCTTAATGTAAAAATTTTGATGTCTGCGCAATTACATCATTGTAACAATAGTCGTAGTATGGTTTTATATGCGAGTTCATACTCATTTCTGTTGGCCAATTGCAATTTATTGTATACTTATTGCTTTGTTTCCATCAGTGCGTGAAGTTCCACCCGAACTCGGCGTACATAGCGAGCGGCGGCGCGGACCGCAGCGTGCGGCTGTGGACGGTGTGCGACGCGCGCCTCGTGCGCGTGCTGTGCGCGCACCGCGGCGTGCTGCGCGCGCTCGCCTTCGCGCCCACCGGCAACTACCTCGCCAGCGCTGGTACGGAACTACAGTGTAGTGTTCCACCCGAACTTAGCGTATCTACACAGCAAGCGGCGCCGACGCGGGCCGCAATGTGCGGCCGTGGATCGTATGCGACGATAGCGTTTCGAATCGATAGTTTTACAAGCTAGTAGTCCATAGTCATGTAATCCATAGTCTGTCGATAATTCTGCAACACAGTCTATCTAGAAAGTGATGAAAATTAATGAGGGTGCTGTCTCAGGTCTGGTCCATCAATCAAGTAAATATAATTGATAACCAATCTTGCCCATTCTCTTTGGTATTGCAAAGGCAAAAAAATTTGTTCGTTTAAAATCCGTATTCTTAACTTTTTTGGAAGACCGTACTTTCTAAACTAGTAGAGAGAAATCATCCTAAGTAGAATTAAGATATTTTCTCTGACTATGTCACTATGTGGAATCCACTAGTAACCATACTTATAGTACACATTGTTGCAGGAGATGACAAAAAGATAAAAGTATGGGATTTAGCTGCGTGCACTTGCGTCCACGAGCACAGAGGTCATCACGGGAAGGTCACAGCGCTGGACTGGTCTGCAATCGGCAAGCCAAGCCTCACCAACAGAGTAGCAGCTGACCCCGGGGATTTGTCTATTGAAAATTCCTTGCTGTGCTCTACTGGCATGGACGGGATTGTGAAAGTCATGTGGGAAAACCAAGGAAAGAATAAGTATGGAATATAGTATAGAATTAGTATATGTAATCAAAAAGTATAGAATTAGTATATGTAATCTTTCGAATATTTTTAGCTTTGATTTTGATATTGAATATGATATTTGACGAGACCCATTGGAGCCGCACGCATCACGTCACAGTCGATACGCGCTTACCCCTGTCTCTTTGTTACCCATTGTCACAGGCAATAGGAGCAAAATATCGAGAGTATGGGCATTCTTCACTTGGCAGTCAAATTCTGCTATTAACCGTCGGTTTGGTTCTATCGTTTGATCTGGTTTCTTATTGTTCTTATCTAGGTATTCCTTGATAAACTTTTAGCGAAACTATGGGTTATTTGAACCGTATACCAGTAGATATTCTCTAGTTCCATGTGCGCGAGAACGCAGACTATACTTTTTACCCAACCATGACTTATTTTTGTCTTTATTGTTATGTTGGTTCAATAAACATGATAATATCTTACAATATATATGATACTATTATAATAAGCCAGTGCAGTGCAGACTAAATGTGTATTTGTGCGAATTTATTATACGGAGTTGTCATCAGATAGACACGAACATCCATATAATAAATGTGCATGCTATGAATTTGGTCTGCACTGGCCTTAAATTTGTCATTTTGAGTGTAGTAGTGATGTCTGAAAAACTCTATAAATCTTATTTTGTTATATTAAAAAAATATGTGCTTGCCAAATAAGCATAATAACATATAGCAGCTTTAAATTTAATCTGTATTGTTTCAGACAAGTGTGCACCCAAGATGTCCAGTCAGCAACTTACAACACAAAATGTTCGTACCTGGTAGACGTGCAAGTGCACCCAGATTGGGTATTAGCTATAGGAACCAAAAGATAAATTATTCACAATGTTATGTAAAAAATTGCCGTCTATCTCACTAGTCGCATTGAGTTGTAGTCGCATTGAGTTGAGTAATAGGCTAACTGAAATGATTCTGTCCCAGTAGTCCTATGGGCCAAGTGGTCAATTGTGAAGTCAGTCCTTGCGTAAGGGACTCTGTATCCCAGTAGTTAGGAATTGGGTGACATGGTCCCAGTATGTGAGGACTGATCACCCATCTGGTATGTTACACTGGTGTTCCCAGCTAGAAAATAAAATAATACATAATCCTAGTAGTTCCATTCTCTATTTCTTGCATACTATTCTCATTCTTATAAAAATTGTACCTGAACACTAAAAGACAGTCCATGTTAGTATTTTTGTTTTAAAGTACAGTTTTTAGAAACAGGAACACCCAACCACATGTCAAGTTAATCTGCATGAGACGGTAAGCAGATAATGTCAAAATGTCTTCAATTTGAATACTTTCTAAACACTTTTTTATACTTTTATATATAATGTGTAATGTAAATAAATAAAATTGTGAGTAGATGAAGACTTTATTTGCCTTTACCTAACAGTGTCCCTGAATAAAAGAATAATTACATCAAACAAAGCAACTTGTATAAATAAAACATAAACATGATATTCTATCTGTGTCGAATTGAACCTGCAATACATTACAATATTCAAATCAAGCTTTTTTGAAAAAGCTCATCAATGTAGCTTGTTTCCCTTTTTGAGGAGGTGACACTTTCTTCTTGCCATTTTTTGTACCATTTTGTTTCTTACTTGGTGAAATCTCAACCTTTGGTTTTTTGGCTGGTAAGTCATCAACTTGATTTCCTTTGTTTTCTTTAGTCTCAACATCAAATTCTGTGTCAGAACAACTTTCATATACTTCCTCCTTTTTAGTTAAAATATATCCATCTTCATCTGTATATGTTTTGTCTACAATTCTCTTCCTCTTCCTTGGGTTCACTATGCCAGATGTGATTTTGACAGCATTTACTGTAGGTGTTGGTGGTATTTCATCATCTGATTCTAAAGCATGATTGTCAACGGGAGTACTATCAGCAAATGGATCATTCTTTTCATCATCACTTTCACTATCAGATACATGTAGCACTCTCTTTCGTTTCTTATCCACTTTAGCATTTTTCTTGATGTTGTTCAGGTTTTTGTTCTTTGCTTTGCTATCTGTACTTGGATTTATTTTGCTGTCAGGTTGTTTGGCCGGAACTTCCATCTCTACATCCATTTTCTCTACTTTAATTTCAATAGGTTTCTCTTGCTTCTTTATTTCAATAGGTTTATCCTCCTTTTCTTGTTTTACAACTGATAATAAACTAGTGCTATTACTATTATTAGACTTTTTAGTGACACCATTTGTTTTATTAAAGAACCCTGCAATGCCCTTATTGGATTTGCTAGCCTTTTTATCACTTTTAGGTGGTGTAACTTCAGATTTAATAATTTCTTTAGTTTCACTAACTTTGACATGATTTTTAACTTCATTGTTAGCAGTTTTACTTATTTCCATTTTGATAGCTTTGACTTTAGCTTGTGTACTAATAACCCTAGTGTCGGGGACTGCAATCTCTTGGCTATTAGACTTAAAGTTACAAATTTCATCTTTGGAATGTTTAACACACACATTGCTTTTAATCACTCCTGTACACAATGGAAAATCTTCAAACTTATTGACACACATAAGAGCAACATTATCAACTGATGGAGAACCCTTTCCAACACTGTATATATGCTCAAAAAATACTGTCTTCAACTTCTGTCTAACAGAGGCAAAGTCTGTCTCTGAGCAAACAGTGGTGATGGCATTGTTACCTTCTGTCAGACCTGATAAAATGTAATTAACGTTTAGCGCAATATCGGGGTGTGTTTTCTTAACATGTTCGACTATATGGTTTAATAAACGCTTGCTTTCATTGACATGTACACACAAATCTTTACTAATGGAAACATAAGTAACCAATCTACCCTCGTCTAACACCATTTCCTTTAAGGTATTGTAATTATCTTGCCAAGTATTCTCATCCATTGTATGATATTTCGTTAAATTCTCCAATTCGAAGTTAATGTAATAAAATAAAAGAAACGTAGTATTATTTACTGCCGATTTTTACCGCGCACAAAAGCACAAAATATGTTAAATCCGCGACTGACAGATATTTGACACTGACATTCTGACAAACAGAACAACAAAACTCGCTTTGACATTAGTTTTGACAATGACATCACAAAACATGATTGACATGACGATTTGATGACATTTATTTCCCAACAAAAATGCTATAAAATACCTACCCCAATGTCCCCAATAGGTAACCTACCCAATGGTAATGAGTATTTCATTCTTTCTTCAATCATTTGAGTTGAATTGTTAATTTATTTATTTAGGCTTATACAACTAGTTATCCTCTAAAACATCAGCAGTGAAAGTTAATTCAAAATTATAAGTTAGACTGAAACCCAAAAACGTGCACACACAACTTATGTTATAAAAATCACCTACGTTATTTGGTTATCTTCGAGAACTGCATATCGCTATATTTGTAAAAAATAACTCGAGTCAAATGACAGATGTTAAAGAGTATGGAATTAATAAATCTGTCTCTGATTCTCTGTCGCTCTTATTTCGAATGCATCGGCTCATCCTGCTGTCTGACATGTGACTCAAGTATTCCAACTATTCCATTTCAATTCCAACTAATATTATAAATGCTAAAATAAGTTTGTTTGTTACTACATTGTCGTTGTTGTCTTCACATGTACTCTGCTCAACCAATCTTCTTGAAATTTCGCATTTAAGAGTACGGAGAAGGACATAGAATATCTTTTAACCCGGAAAAAGCTATTGTTTCCGTGGGATTTGCAAAACACCTACTATATAATATTATAAGTGGCGTGGCGTCAAATATTAAAACACTAGATGGCGCTGTGTGCATTTTATTTTATTTTCTTTTTATTTGAATTCAACTGTTCCCGAGGGAATTTAAGCGGGCGAAGCGGCGGGTAAACAGCTACTATATCATATATTAACAAATATTTTACAATCACTATGGTATTTTGTCATTGTTTGTCAGTCCAGTCAAAATTTTGCTTGGCATTGGCATGACAAATGACAGACAACACAGGCAACTATTTATTTATTTTATTTCTCTGTGTGGTGATCAGTGGTGATCTTCTTGTCTCGTCTCACTTGTGAAATATAAGGCGAAGTTTTTTTTGCTTCTTGTTCTATCGTTAATGAACTTTATTATACCTAATTGCTACAAGGCTTCGATTTCTTTTGTCAAGTTACAGTGTAAGTAGGTATTACGTTACAGTATTATCATACATATACGAGAAGGGTTTTCTATTTTTGTTACATTTGGTACTACCAAGAACATGACATCATTCCATCAAGAAACGAGTTTTAACTAAATCTTTGTAAATTGGCTTAGTAAACTGAATAAACAAAGTACTTTTAGTAAAAACTATTCTTCTTTTTGACAGAATAGTGATATTGGTGGTGATTGTGGTGCAAAATGCCTGGGTAAGCAACACTTGCTTGTAGGGAGTGGTTGGCCTACTTTATAAGGACATAACACAGCACCCACACTATCGTCTCGGCCATGCCACCACAAATAATTGAGGCTTAATTCTTTAGTTGATTGTAATAACTCAATTTGTATCATTGCAAACGACTTTCATACATCAATTTCTCATTCTAATCTTCATTATGTTATTTTATCAATATTAATACATATAATAAAATTGAAGAAAGGTCTAATTTGTACATTGGATATTTTTTAAAATTCTTCATGGTAAGAATGCTATGCTATATCAGTAACTAAGTATATTACTTAGTTACTTATATAGATGATGAAAATATAGTTTTGAAAATTTTTGTCTGTTTGTCTGTCTGAATGCACATCACTTGAAATCTACTGGACCGATTTGCTTGAAATTTGGTATGTAGGTACCTTATATACCAGGTTAACATCTTAGATAAATTTCATCCCGGTAAATGGTCAGGTTCCCATAGGATAATTGAAAAACTAATTATGAATAAAAAATACCTCAGAATCCCGGCTTAACATCTTATAGACATTGCATCCTGACTTACTTTAAAATTTTGTAGAAAGGTGTAAACAGAATATAAACAAATTGTTTTTATCAATCGAAGTCTGATATAGATATAATGGGTGTAGTATGTATCTATATATCAGTTTAAAACTCTCCGTTACTGAGTGACTGTGTACTAACAGACAACATACACCCGGAACTACTATGTAGGTGAGTGTAGGTGAGCACTAAGAGAAGATTTTTGGAAATTCTACTCCGAAGCGGGTGAAAGGGATGAAAAACTGTAAATATGAAAGTTCTACACCCTTGAAGTTGGATTTTGTTTGTTTACAACAAAGTAATGAATATGTGTTTCAGATTTTTCTGAAAATTAACCCTCAACCCCTTCATAAAGGGGGTGAAAGATTGTATGGGAATTAATACTATTTTCAAGATAAAAAGCTGAAAATTGGCACACTTACTTTTTGTAGTAAATAAGAGTAATAGTAAATACAAAATTGTTTAATTTACATTTGTGGTTAATAAAAAACCGGGACTTAAAACGTCATGGGCAATGGGACGGCACGCGTTGCAGAAAGCGGGAGTGGGAGTAGGAGCGGGAAATGGGAAGGAGACACGTAGTGGGAAACAGGACGGGACACATTGCAAAAAACATGATGTAGATATGTAGGAAACGGTACGGGATATCTAATTTACATTACATAGCAGGAAGCGGGATTGGACAAGTTTGCAGGATGAGACACGCAGCGGGAAACAGAAAATTGAACTAAAGATGAGAAAAAATGCGAATTTGAATAATATATATGTTTACCAGTCTTACAGAGTACGCGATAAAAAAAATTACTGAGATTTTGCTATGAAATTCACGCGGGCGAAGCCGCGGGCAAAATCTAGTCTTCAAAATAAAATTATAAACTTATTAGGAAAATTATATAAAAATCATATGATTGTAATTTATGTTTTTAATAAGGTTTTTTTTACATAGATTCTACAGGAAATCACAACAACAATTAAAAAAATTAGACTGACCAACCTTAAAATAGTCATACTACATGAAAATTAATAATACTAATTACTTACATAATCACATTCTGGCTTAGTCATTATTAACATTTTCCTCAGCAAATAATTTTAATATTGGTCATTATGAACTGTACCTATTACAAGAAAATACAATTTTATTGACATTTCACACCATTTTGTTTTTACAGTATAGCAACTATGTCTCTTGACAATATGTTCTGTACACGCTGTAGCGAGGGTTTTGAGCCCAACGAGAAGATTGTGAACTCCAATGGTGAACTTTGGCATACAAACTGCTTTGTGTGAGTAAATCTTTAACCCCTCATTGGCACAGAATTGAGACACAATAGATAAACAATAAAAATAGTTTGACCAATTTAAAAATAAATCATCATCAATAGATCCTGTAGCAAGATAAAGAGTTACCTTGCCTCACAGAAGTTGTACATGAATAGTAATAGTACACCATTTTATGATTAATTCATTTCACTGTCAATGTATGTAAAATACAATTTTGCCTTCAGAATTCCTTTGAACTAAAGTGTTGATATTTTAAATAGAAATAAGTATGTTACTGACATAATTTTGTAATAAATGGACCTTTATTGCTAAAGTATAACTTTCTATGTGTATTTTACAGTTGTGCCCAATGTTTCCGTGTCTTCCCTGAAGGAGTATTCTATGAGTTTGAGGGCCGCAAGTACTGTGAGCGTGATTTCCAAGTGCTATTTGCACCATGCTGTGGAAAATGTGGTGAGTTGGATTAATGGTACCAAATAGTTTTTGATTGGAGTGGCATTGTAATAGGTTTTATTTGTAGACTAGCTATTTTATGAATCCTACTAATATTATAAATGTGAAAGTTGTGTGTATGTACGTTTGTTCGTTACTCGTTCATGCAAAATCTATTGGACCGATTGTTATGAAATTTGGTGCATGGGTAGAATAAAACCTGGAATAACACTGTATTTTTTTCCCAAACTCCCGAGCGCGGCTTGTATGCATGTAAATGCTGTCATAAACTGGCAGCTTGTTGTAACTAATGCATCAATATCAGGCGGTATTAAAAGTTCCATAGTCAATTCACTTTATATTAATTGATATTAATCAAGTACCCTATTACATGTGAATGTCCAGGAGAGTTCATAATCGGGCGCGTAATAAAGGCGATGAACGCCAACTGGCACCCTCGCTGCTTCCGCTGCGAGGAGTGCAGCGCGGAGCTGGCGGACGCGGGCTTCATCAAGCACGCGGGCCGCGCGCTGTGCCACGCCTGCAACGCCCGCGTCAAGGCCGACGGCCTGCAGAACTACATGTGCCATAAATGCCAGTTAGTTGCTTGTTTTCTTTTACTTTCATTAAGATACTACTTTGCTTTGCAGATTAGTACAATACGGTACCTAAAATGACGGATACGACATTCTATCTGACTCCGTGAAATGTTTGACGAAATTATTAGATACAAAACTATTTTTATGCTGCTAGTTACGTAATGAAGTATGACAAATTCATTTTTATTAATTTATGATTATGTATGATTAAAGACTGAGGGTGTGCCGTTAAACTTTATTAAAACATGTACTGTTATTTATAAGTTAGTAAGTACAAGTACATGTATAAATATGATTTGTTGGTGGATAAGTTTTTCACATAAATTTTTCTGCAGCAAACTTGTATAAACTTCCTTCAATGGTGTTCCCGAAATTAAATTAGCAAATAATAAATCGTAGCGGCGTGATCGACGGCGAACCACTGCGGTACCGCGGCGAGGTGTACCACGGGTACCACTTCACGTGCGCCACGTGCGGCGTGGAGCTGGACCACACGGCGCGCGAGGTCAAGCATCGCTCGGGGTACGCCGCCAACGACGTTGTGAGTTCTTCTTCTTCATAGTCGTATTCCTCATAGCTGAGGGTCGTGGTCATTACGTAGAAAGAAATAACGAAAGACAACGACTTTCTTGGCACTATTTAGTGGTGGTGGAGTGGTTTGGGATTGCCATTGCCTTCTCCATGTCACAAGTTTATAATCGAATAGAATGCAGGTTTCCTCACGATGTTTCCCTTCACACGAAACAAGTGTTGGTTGATTATAACTAATACATGAGTCAGAAGTGGTCGTAAGTTCTACTTTACACTTATATTGTATATGTTTCGCCCTGGGAATTTGTACTAAAACCATAACTGAATGCAATATATTATTTCAGAACAACCTATTTTGCCTGCGCTGCCATGACAAGATGGGCATTCCCATCTGCGGCGCTTGCCGCCGACCCATCGAGGAGAGGATTGTGACCGCCCTCGGGAAACATTGGCATGTTGAGGTATTGTACAAATAATGTTGTATTAACCTATAATCTTTTTAGTTTGTGTCTTTGTAGACACTATTTGTTTATATAAATATTACGTTTAATGAATTCTACATATTAACGTCGGATTCATGCCGACATAATATACTAAAGCTATCCAAAATAATTGTGCGAAATCGTCCGTATAACTGATCACAAACAAGGATGTTTCGTTGTTCGTGTGTTCGATCGTATCTGGTTATCGAAATATGTGTAGTTTCGACAGCGGCTGAAAAGAGATTAACATATTGTTTAAATTCATCGCATAGTGTGTATGCAAGCTTTTTTTTGACCTTATAGAAAAACCAGCAATGTACGTCGAAACTGCCAACTGTTTAGTTTAATAGCCGGTTTCAAGAATATCTGTGACAATCCATGTGTAAATATACCTTATCGTTTATGTCACTTCACTAGCAAATTTTTATAATAGCTATGCATAATACATTGTGACTGCCTTCCAAAAGTCACCTTTTCTCCCGAATTAATGAAAGAAGATTTAATGCTCTTTGATGGTTTTCTACAATATAAATAAATAAATAAAAATTATGTATAAATCATTTATAGAATATAGTATCGTTGAGTAACTCAATCTGTGTGATTTGTCCTTATTATATTTAATATTATTATTTCTTAGCATTTCGTGTGCGCGAAGTGCGAGAAGCCTTTCCACGGGCACCGGCACTACGAGCGCAAGGGGCTGGCGTACTGCGAGCAGCACTACCACCAGCTGTTCGGCAATCTCTGCTACGTCTGCAACCAGGTCATAGCCGGCGATGGTACGTGGATTTTTACTTTATTAGCGGTCCTCTGTATGCTTCGCGGATTAAATTTCCTTACATCCCTATTCCTACACATTGTAAAACAAAGTCCTTTGCCGCGTTTGTCTGTTTAACTCGAAACTATTGCACGGATTTTCGTGTGGTTTTTAACGCTTTAATGTGATTCCTAAGGAAGGTTTAGGGGTATATATATTTTTTTGTTGAGCGAAGCCGAGGTGGGCCACTAGTTATTAATAAAATTGAGCACAAAAAAAATTATCGTGCTCCAGTTTTATACCCGAATTTCAAGTTTTCAGGATAAAAAGTACCCTATATACAATTTCATATGCAGTTTTAATTTCTCGATTTTCAACACGTAGTGTGTGAACGTGTAGAGATTTATTTGCCACCGTCTCGATGGCAAGTCGTAAGACGCTAACTAAGGCCCGCAACGTGTTCAGTGTTCACGGCGCTGAACAAGGCGTGGTGCGTGCACCACTTCGCGTGCGCGGTGTGCGACGCGCCGCTCAGCACCAAGAGCAAGTTCTACGAGTACGACCAGCGGCCCGCCTGCCGCCGCTGCCTCGAGCGCCTGCCGCAGGAGCTGCGTCGACGTCTGCGTCGCGCGCACCACTACACGCTGCGCCGGTAGCTCAGCAAACCACTCGGACTCTTGTCCACTCTTATCCGAGCGTTTTCCCATCATTATTGGAGCAGGGGTTGTATACTACGTGCACTGCTGCCGATGGTGGTCATTAAAAAAACTAATTTAAAAATCAATATGCGTCGCGAATGGGGTTATCGGTATTCGATCCAGGAATATCGATAGTATCGACGAATAGCAATGACTGCTGAAAACGTAGGCTTCGCGTTTCTTTGTTAGAAATTCATGTGCGTATTCAGCGGTCAATGTTACTCATCTATACTAGTAGTGATATTTTAACGTTTTTCAAAGTGATGTTCACAGAAACAATAACTGGTCATTTTACAGTCTTATTATCATTATCTTATGATAATAAGATTGTAAATGATTAGTTAATAAGTTTATAGTTATTATACCCTTTTTTCGTTTTCTTGAATTTTCTAACGTTAATTTACATAAAGATTCAATTTATATTGTGCGTCGATATCTTCTAGTGTATAATTGTTTTATTCATAAAAATATATTTTTGCTGAACCTAGTTAACGTTTCTAAGAAACTGTTGGAAACTTATTTTATGATGATATCTAGACGAAAAAAAATACGAAGTATTTTGCCTTTACCTTATTAACTTTATTGAATTTTACACTCTCAAAACAATGCAATTTTTGTCACGTTGAATAATGTTACTAAAATTAGTTTATCTAATAGTATGTATAGTGACATCCCTATATGTTTTTATGTGCCTTAGAATGTGACTAATGTAAATAATTGCTAATATAAGCTTGATTGTGGATTATATGAATATTTACTAATATATTTTATCTAAATATAATATTATATAATTATCCAAAGTGGATTCAAGAATCATCATTATATGTAATCATGAAAATAATGCTTTATTAATGCTTCTACTACAAAGATTTTCATTTCAATCAATCTTTTAATAAATCCAAAATCTACATATATTGCAGTTCCGATAGATTCCATAACGATAAGAATTTTTGAGCTTGGCCAATCCATACGTAATCACAATGAAACAATTATGTTACTGTAGAGGGAATGTATTTCAACAACGACCAGTAATCTAAGAAAACACACTTTTCATCATAAATATTTATGTAATACTGCTACATACTAACACTGAGAAAAAGTATGTTGGTAAACATTATTCTCTACATATTTTTATTACACTTTATTCTTTCGCTTACAGTAAAACATAGAATATAATAATTCAAATGTTAGGTAACCATTTTGTTTTATAAACAACGCAAATAAACACAAAATTGCTCGCAAATTTACAATTTCAACAAATTAACACATTTGACTATGTAGTACCTAATCACTATTCGCAGTGTTTATCTAGGATGGAAAGCCTGCGAATGTGATCAACAAACAGTCACAGATGTTTTGACTTATACCTGGTAATATTCAAAACCAGGTTAATATAAACTAATTCAAAGTTGTAATAAACTCGAATCCAGTAACCTTCGTTTCGAGTCTTAGCTCACAAGTCAGTTTAGTCCTTTCAAGTAAAAGTACATTTCTATGTACACACCATAGATAAATCAAGTTATTAGACTGACTTGAAACTTGAGCTTGTACAACACTATGTATATAGCCTAGTCCGTATTTTGATTAGTATTAAGGGCAAGTGTTAAATACTCAATCTGCACTGCACTGATTGGGTGCGAGTCCAAGGATTTTCACATACAACAATCAAAATACGAACTAAGCTTATAATAACTATTATTTAGTTATCTTTCTTCATCCTGGTGCTGGTCATGCGGTAGATAATGGAGTCTCTGCCAGGATCCATGTCCATGATGGCGTACACAATGGCAACCAGGCTGAACGTGAACACCACTCCGAACCACAGCATGATGTTGAAGATGGCTGCATAATTGGTAGGTGCGGGTATTGTCTGTAAAAATTATGAATTTTACTGGTTATTGACTTCTCCACCAACCGTAACTCTTTGCGGTTGGCATTATATGTTGGTATGGCACTCTGTATTCCCATTCCCGTAAGTAAGAGGATTACAGATTTGTCATATATGTTCTAAATAGAATTTTTTTAAAACAACTGATGAACAAAATATCTTATCGCTATTGTACTACAACAATTTCCTCTGTTATACATACACAATACAAATCTTTAATCCTTAATCAAGCAAAAAGAACTTACCACATTGGCTGGGGTTTGCCGACTGATTACGGAACGAACTGCTCTCCTGGTGTGCGCCACATCTGTAGTGACAGCTACCACCAGGACAGAACCATCATAAGCTCTCGCAAAGGCAGTGCTAAGACTCTTCAAAGCTGCGCCTGTAGGTTAAAGTTTACATGTCAAAAAGCAGTCGACTATGTACCCAGCCAAGCAAGGCCAGTGACTTCTGAAATTTTTAGTTCTGTCAATCCTGTAAGGCTTACAGATATATCTGTACATCAAGCAGATTCTTTCGCAATCGATAAAAAGAAAAAAAGCCCAATTTTTTTTGGCAGTGAGAAGCATTCAACCAGTGTGACATTGTGACCGACGATTACCACACTGTGAAAAGATTCGAGTGTGTGAAAAGTTACTTAATTGCAAACCCCCACTACGGAATCAGATTTTGAAAAGTGAGCATAAGAATCTTGTATGCCTTGATATGATATAGCTGTGATAGGAATCATGGCAATCCTTAGAATGTCTGTCTGTTGTCCTAAATTATCTTAAAAGCATTTTGGTCAGTTTACCTAAAAGCTTTTTGGCTTCCTTAGTTTGTTTGGAGTTGGGGCCATGGAAATCCGAAAGAGCATGAAGTGAAATGAACCGGAGAGTGTAGAAGTCAACCAAGTTGTCAGGTGTGATTTTGTGAATCTGAAAATATAAAATACAAATATTGAATTTTTCAAATATCAACACAATCTGACTAAATTAATCTAAATAAGTAAACATTACTTTGTTCAAAGTGTTTAGGAAATTTTATAGAATTACTTTTAATTTATAATTATACCCTGTTATTCATGAAAAAGTTAAAGCATACTATAAGCTAATGTCTGTTTCTGACTACCAAATTTTGTTAAGTGAGATAGTGACAAAACATACTCCAAGTATCAAGTATTAACTTTTTTATGAATAACAGGATGAATTTTATACATTATATACTTATTATAATGAAAATTTTCGTCTTACTCTTGCAGTCAAAGCTTTCAATGTTTCCAACTCTGTCAGAAATAGGTAATCTTCCTCAACATTGTATCGCAAATGTTCAGCTCTTGATGGTTTGTCAGGTTGAATGTCCCCAAATATACTTTGGTACACAGCCAACTGAAAAATAATAGTACATTATGATACCAGTATGCTAAAGTTGGATGCATTGGTGAAAATAAAGTGATGATCAAATAAAACACTAGTCCTATAAAATTTAAAGTGTAATGAAAAATCCTACTAATATTATTATTGCGAAAGTTTGAGAGGATGTGTTATGTTTGTTACTTTTTCATGGAAAATCTGATTGTTATGAAATTTGGTACACAAGTAGACTATAACCTGGAATAACACAATTTGTACTTTTTATTCCAGTATTTTTATAAGGCACAAGTAGTTATTACACATTTATAAATAAATCATGCCTAGTATAGCTCACCTGGTCAGTATCAATCAAATTAAGTTGAATCACATTATTAGCATTGTTTTGGTAATGCTGATGAATTCTATGTTTCATAGTATCAAATGAATCTGGTTCATATTCATCAACTTTCAGAACATAATTCTTAGATTTCAGATCAGCCTGCAAAAAACAAAACATTATAAAAAAAAATTAGTAAAATTACATATCATAAATATTATAACGGGTAACTTTTGACTGAAATGATTAGACTGACAAATAAGGGTGAACGGAGGAAAGTTGACTTTTTGAAATGTGAACAGGCTATACAGAGATTTGACTTTAATATCATGTTGTTGATAAGTTCTTCTTCAGTTCTCATTTTGAGAAGTATGTATGGCATGAGAATCATTGGAGATTACAATTTATCTATACTATGAAAAAATAAATAAAAAAGACAAACTCAAAAGAAAAAGTCAAATATATTGGACAAAAAGCTCTTAGATATGATATTTTCTTGATATTCTAAGAACATTCTTGACAGTGAAAATATGACCTCTATTCAGTAGGTACCACAGACACACATTTTTCATTACTTATGTATACACTCTGATAACTAGAGTATAAGTAACTTGAGTATAGTTTATGAGGATATTGACCATGATATTTACATATTCTCACAGAAATTATGAAAATGCAAAATATAACATATGTACAGACACAGTACACATTGGGCATAGGTATGCCCAATATGTACTGTGACTTATGTGCTCATCAGTACATACTTAGATAAATACCTATTTAGTACTAAATTAGGTAATTTAGTTAGGTACCCAAAGTTTAGACTTACCGTAAGAATAGTAGATATCTCAAACAATATTTAAAATCACTTTGGTGCAAAATCAATAATACTTACAGCGGATGATAAGGAGACCACTCCATCAATGTATACTTCTACAACTGCTTCAGGAGTGCTGAACGGATCTAATATATACATTCCATTCCAGTGAGGAGTCTGAAATAATAAAAAACGTCTTAGATAAAGGCATATTCATTATAATATTAATACCTACTTGGAACTAATATTAATTCTTTGTAATATATTGACAATGGCAAAATTCTTACCTCTTCTACAGACAACCCAAGTGCAGCTGAGTAAATTTCTTTCAAATAACTCTCCAATGTCTCGAAGGCTCCGGCAAAATTAAGGGATGGAGGGGTGTGAAGTATACTTAATTCACCAGAGGCATTTGAGCCTAAAAAAATATATTTAAAGATTAACAGAAGTAATCGCACATAAATGAACTTTATTTCCATAAAGGAATAATGCAAAAACTTACCGATGATAGAGAAAATAAGAGAAACCCAGAAAAGTACCATTTTCACAGCCATTTTGTTCGAAAATAAGTGGCTGACTGTCATATGATTTCAGTATTGCTAGTATCAAAAGATAGAAAAATTAAAAAGGAAAATAGTCTAGAAGGGGACTGGCTGGAGAGTGTTATAGATGTCTCGATCTCGCCCTATTACTCTTATTTGTAAAAATTCACAACTTTATATCCTGAACTAATACGTGTCTACCTAAATGAATTTAACTACCTAATAAAAGTAATAAATACATTAAAAAGATATACTCAAAACCGGTATGAACTGGTTTTGCACCGGTTTTCGTTCTCATTGTACCGATGCTAACTTCTAAACGAAAACCTCTGACAATATATGTCAAAAGTTTTTGAACGTTTTATATTTGATTGATTGATTTGTTTACAAAATTTTTGTACCGTACCTACCTACCTATCTTTCAGAACATTTTATTTAAAATAAAATTACATTTTTGTTTTTAAACTTTAAGATCGCTGAATTATTTACTTTGAATTTTGATCTGACTCAAGGGTTTTCATACAATGGCGCACAGAAATTCAAGCTTTCAGTCGAACGATTTATTTCCAAGAGAAATTGACATAGAAGTATGTTTGAAAACCTTAAAAATATTTCAAAAGATGGAAGGAGATGTTAATTGTGTTGTTTGGGATGCTTCGCTTGTATTGGCGAAATATTTAGAAACCATGTCACAGAACAGAGCTGACTTTTTAAGTGGAACAAAAGTATTAGAGCTAGGTTCCGGATTAGGTGTTGTTGGATTGACTGCCGCCACTTTGGGGTTAGTTTATATAAAGACTATAGCTTCTGTCAGCAGCTCCGCTTTTGTGCATGTCGTTATTTTCCCTTTTTACTCTCATTTGTGTGGTATTTTAAAATTCCCTTTTCAGTGCTTTATGCTTATTGAAAACTATGTCTAATAAGGGTAAGAAATGAAAAATGAAAAAATACTAAGCCCTGTTAATCTGCAAAGTTTGTATTCTTTTCATGTCATCCTTAAGCAATGTTCGACCTCTTACATCTGTTATTTTCAGTGCACAGGTAACACTTACTGATCTACCAGAAGCATTACCTTTACTTCGATTAAATATCAATGAAAACAAATCTAAAATTGGCAGTATGGGTGGTTATGCAATTGCAGAATCTTTAGTGTGGGGTGATGCTACATCAGATATTCTCAAGGAAGAATTTGACATGATTGTTTTGGCTGATTGCATCTACTATGAAGAAGTATGTATTTCAAACTCTTAATATTGACTACCAGAAATATTATAATTTATTGTAATAATCTTTTTAATCAATTTAACTTTTTAAAAGGTCTTCATGTTAAGATTAAAATTTTGCATAAATTTTGTTACAGGCCATTGATCCCCTTGTACAAACACTTCAACATCTGAACAATACAATAAACAAAAAGCCTACTATATATCTCACACAAGAATTAAGAGATTCGGAACTTCAAAAACGACTTTGGGAGTCATTTTATGATAAAATTTCGGAATTTTTTTATATTGAAAAAATCCCAGAAGAACAGCAGCATGCTAACTACAAAAGTTCAGATATTATATTGTTACGAATAAGTAAAAAATGATATTTGTACAGTTATGATTTTAATACTACAATCATGTCTTAATGAATGAATTTTTTTAATGTTACTCAACGAATTAGTGTTATTTTATGTTGTACAAAGTAATAGAGCACAAAACTATTTTGTAGTATAGTAGTGTAGACAAACAGGCATAGGGTAGGCATAGATATAGATGTGGTGTAAAGTCATAAAATATTTATATACTTAAGTAATAAATGAATTTAAGAAAGATAAGACATATTGCAGAGACCCCAAATAATGGGCAGTGGTAAGGAAGATGATTCTCCCTTCCTACCCATTATTTGCAGTCAATATCTTCTAAAAACCTTCTCTTCTTCTTGTCTAATAACTTTTAAAACTTTGATCTAAATGTTAGTTATAATTTTTTTAAGTAATCAACTTATACAACTTTATTATTCCAAAGTTCTTATTGAATATTATTATATTTAATAATATTGTATTTGATTTTATATTATATGTAATAACTTATCATAAACAACTACATAAATCCCATTTGTATGACTTTTTATACCATAACATAAACCTTCAAATGATAGCAAAGTATTTGTAATAATTTCATAATATTTATTTTGTAGAATCAATGTGTAAAATTTTCTTTTAATCTAATCAATTGTAAACTATATTTTCACATAAGTCACCTAGGGTAGGGTGAGTTACGGTCTTTATATTGTCTCTAGTCATACTCTCTAGTATTTCTGATAAAATTAACTACATCCAAGGAAACTCTCTTATAACACAGTAAGAAAATGTTACCTTATAAAGAAAATATGGATGTAGAACTCAAATGTTTCTTACAAGTATTGTAAACAATCTTAACATGTGTTATTATAATTATACAGCAATGTATATTAATATAGATTTTTAGGAAATTACGGAAATCACTTTCGTGGTTAATGTTTCACTTTAAAATGTATAGTTTATTTGTAAAAAAATTCAACAATAAGTACTTGAAGAATGGTTACATGTTAGGATTCGTAAACAAAACAATGTAATTGGTATAACTCGAAAATTCGATGTTATATTATTTTTATTTCAAAATAATTTAGGATTGTCGACTTGGCGATGAAGAAGTACCTGCTAGCTCGTTTTAATTCTATTTTCATTCATAGAAACTGATATGTACATAAACATGTAATAGTTACCGTCATAAAAGTTAGGCTGCGATGGAGGGTGAATTTCACGTGCGTTTGAACGCGGCGTGTGGCGTTTCATTAGTGTCTTACAATTTTTTGAATAATCATTTTTTAAAATTAACATTTTAGCAGTAGCTACATACTTTACTCATATAAAATAGGGTAGATAATGAAATTGATTACTGTCAATGGTAAAATTTAATAAACACTAATGACAAACCGCGGCCCGCGGCAGAGTTCAAGACGCTCGTGAAATTCACCCTGGATTTTATGCAAGTGATTGGCCTTCTCTGATTGGCGTAGAATGTGCCTAGCAGGCCCCATGTCCGATGTGCTGGCTACACGGATCATCCATGTGCTAGCCTTTGTTTGGCAACCCCTTTACATTTTTTACATCTCGAATCTTTGCTCAGTTTTACTAAGTACCTAGGTAGGTAGTTACTTCTTTTCTGTGTGTCAGCTACTAGCTCAAATTATTTTCTTATTATCAGTAAATGTGCTATTGCTTGATTTGATGATGTGTTTGTTATTTTTATTTATTTGGTTTATGTAAAAAGAAATCTACGGAAGGAAGACTACCTCTGTCCTGTGCCTATCTAGTAGGTAATATATTTCGACGTAGGTAGTACCTACGTAGAAATTTTAATTGGCTAACGAGCAACAGCCGGATTCCGATACCGTTATATTTTTCTAAACATTTTTGAAAGTCGATGAATGTTTCGAACAAAATTTTTGTTTTCGTTTCGTAAGTACTAAAACACAAAACATTTGAAGATGCATCACTAAAATACTTAAAATATTGTCATCACGCCGCTACACTCTTCTACCATGCCACTAAATCCATGGACCTACCTACCGATAGTAGAACAATAGTATCGATAGTTTTGTATACTATCGAACCGTAATACTGATTAGTAGTGCCGGAGATACCTACGAGCTACGATAGTATTGTTCTTCAATACCTATTATTGTCAGTATTGATTGTAAAAAACTACTTATCCATAGTATTCAAATTCAAAATTATTCAATTTAGGATGATAGACGTCACTTATTGAGTATGTCTAGATATGCAAATAATGTAGTTATTACAAATAAATACTATCACTGCAACTTGCGTCTCATAATATAAAACAAACATCCACGTCCGATATAAAGTTCAGAGACGCAAGTTACAGGTTAAAGGGCTACTGACACAGTGGCAACTGGCAACACAAGTGGAGGCATATGTGTTGACCACGTTGACCATAAGAGATGACAAAAAATGAGGACGCTACAAAGATTTGGATTAAGATGATTGCATACATTGAGTTTCCATACATTTTGTTTCCGAGTTTTGTGTTAAACGTGGTTAGTGTTCTCATGATACAATTGTTTTTCCAATTCCTATGGAGTTATTGTACTCGCAATAACAATCTTAGTAATTTAGTATCCAAAATCTTTGGGACACTAGATTCTTCGTAGCTGTCACATTTTTGACGTAAAACACTCAAGTATAGCAACAATTTTGTATGGAAATATTTTAATTCTAATTACGTAATTTCTACTCATTATGGTCAAGCTGTACACCTACTATGTCTAAATTGGTTAAACATGTCTAATTCCATGGTGTTGCCACAGTGCGTAGCCTACTACGCACTACTCCTACTACTAACGTTCTTAGGACATGTTACGAGAACGCAATGCTGGAACGTGACATTCGGATGTCAGAAATGTCAATTTGTGGATAATCCATGGAATAAGTAGGGTAGTACTCGTCGAAGTACTGACCAAATCCATGAAATCAGGGCACATTTTGTCAATTCCAATCAAAGTTTGCGCTGTGTGATTATGATTATACCACGCGGGGTCCTTCTAAATCTATGGATTATACACTTTTTGCCGTATTGTAGTTTCGATCGAATAAGGCCTTACTATCGATAGTGTCGATAACTATTTTGGAGCAATACTATTGATAAAGAGCAATACTATCGATAGTGTCGAAAGTCTTCTCGTCATAAGAGTTCAATACTGTAGCTCATTATCAATAGTATTGTGCACCGAACCCGTCTATCGATAACTATCGATACTATTGCTTTTCCTCAAACAATCGATAGTCAATCGAATCACAATCGATTGTTGTTTATCGAATCGAGCGGCAACACTAGTCAGATTTAGATTACTATGCAGAGTATGCAGTCAGCTATCCGCAAGCCTTATTTATTCTTTTCCAGTTACTATTCTGCTTGCAAAATTATATTATATTCCATCCATTCCATTACTAATTAATTCCATCCATGGAATAGAATGGCGACACGCATGACTCGATGAATTTTATTTTGGTGAAATAGTTGAGAAGGTATATAAAAAACAGAACCGTAAAATAAAATACTTTGGTCTGTGTATGTGGTACCTATTTACCTACAACGTCACTATTGTTTTTGAAAAATGACCTAATAAACAGTCTGTCTTCCAGGTTTCGTATGTAGTATTTTCAACCAATCATACGTATTTTACTCTTTGCAATCATCATCAATGGAGAGTGAAGCAAATACAGATAAAAACCATGGTGCCCAGAAGTCTATTACCCCTGTTGGACATGCCTGGGTCTTGTCTAGATCTAAATCATATTCGGGACGTGTATATTACTTTAACACTCTGACCGGGGAGGCAGTTTGGAATTTAAGTAATGAGGAGGTAAGGTGGTATTCAATCAGTATAATTTTTGTAGCTTGAGTTTTATTTTACCAACAAACAAATCAATAAGGTATTAAATTATACTGTGTATAATCTGTATAAAACTAATGTCTGTAATACTATGGAAAATGATCATTGAACAAAAAAACAAACTTTGTTTTGGTGAAAGTACTGGACAAACTATGGTTTAAACTAGATAATAAGGTGAACTTGTGAAAGCATTGTATTACACATGTTATGTATTTAATGTACCTAGTGTTGTACTTTTGCATCTGAAATATTTGCAGCATTTGTCAAATTGTAGTGCCAGTGCAAGCACCAGATGGCCTACTGATTAGTTCTCTCATATTGGGACCATTTCTCTTGTTCTTTCTTTTTCTATAGCGAATAGTTACAATATTGTGTATACCTTACGTGTAAGAACACCGGTCAGGCTTGCATATTGGACATGGTCACTTTTAGTTCTAGGAAAAGTGGACTGTTGCAGGTGTCCTGTTGTATTTCAATTTTGACAAAAAGATACCATGTGCTTACAATATGTATACCTTCTAAATTTATAAATCAATCCATGTCTTTATTAGAAACACTGTGCTACCATTGATTTTAATAATTACCTATCTTCTAACCTGTTTGTTATATGTCTTAAGTTAAAATACAGGTGATGAAATGTTTTAAAATGAGCTAGTTTAGAAGACCAGTTGTAAAATCAAAGGATAAGGTTTATTTTTGCTGGGCTTTAAGGCATCACAGCCACTAATGCCACTGGGATGAGATCATGCAAAGATGAGAGAGATTTATGCATTAACTATACATATAAAATATACCTACTTGTTATACATGAAACAGACATAATTAGGTATTAAAAAGAAAATATAATTATAGTTGTATTCACTTGGTTATATCAATATATATAATAAATTAAAATGCATATTACTGCTTAGCATTAGCAGTAATGGGCATTTATGGGCAGGGACAAGATTTTGACAAGTAACATGTATAACCACATGACAAAAACTATAATAATAATAAAACAGTCTTCAACAAAAAAACAGTCGTCTGTTCAAATGGTATCTGATTTTCAACAGATTGAAAAAGCTAAGAAGAGAACAGCAAAGCTGCCCCTTCAACTAGATAATTTTCCAGAACCTCGAGAGCCACCTTGCGATCATGGCAACCATGATTCCTATCAAGATAATATTCAGCAGTCTCAGATATCACAATATACTTCACCAAGCGTTTACAATAACCAAATCATAAATAGTAACTATCCAAGACCACATTTTCAACCTTATGTGACTCCATGTCAAAACTGCACTCCCATGAGTTCTATTCAGAATATGGTTGGCATTAGACCTGATATGTGGATCCATCATCCTCCAATATTCTTGGGTAACCCAAGCCCATCCTTAACTAACATAAACCAAACAACAGAAAACATTTCTCATGATAATTGCTGCAATCACAATATCACTGTTCAAAATACATCAGTGTCTCTTTCAAGACGTTTTGCATTTGAAAATACGAAACCTAGAGGCAAACACTTTTCTGTTCGCTCACATGGAGTTGGAAAATTCACACCATGGAATTATAAATTTAATGTGAGGAAAACTTTTACTCCTCGAAGAATGCCGAATGGAGTTAGTGACTTACGAAATATTATATCTGGAAAAAAAATAGTAAATGAAACTTTGAAAGTGGTTCAGGAAAATAATCATAACACAGTTCAGGGTAAGTTTTATTTTTAACTAGGAACCTGGCCTGGCTTTGCCAGAGCAAACAAGCAATGATACAGATATCATTTATATAGGTAAACCTTGGGACAATTGGGAAAAAAAATCAATTAAATAACATAATATCATCACAGTAAAAAGTCAAGATTCATTGCATTTATTTGCAGAAGAAAGTTTACAAACACACAGATACCGTGTCTGTCTGTAAACTGTCTTCTTTGTTCTACTTTGTTTTATACTATGTAGTGGTAGTGATTCCAATTTATGTCATGGAATTTCAAGACAATAATAGAATGTGGAACTATTGGGCTTCGATTTTTGCTCTTGTGGCTCTGTCTACCAAGATATAAATATTATATCTGTTGTATTATATGTGTTGGTTAATGAAACAATTTGTGCAATGTTCAAGGTATAATATATTACATTTCAGAACATTTTGATTGCAATAAAATAAGCCTGGCCCCAGGATCTTCTTCATCCAAACTTGAAAGTAAAATAGTTGAAGATATTTTAATTGTTCATAAAGATGAGGAGTGGTTAAAGGTAAAAATCTATGTATTTTTATAAATAAAATTCAAGTACAAGTTAGTACAGTCAACAGCACATCAAGTTATCCTGCATGAACCTCTATAGCGCTCTCTCCTCTATGCTAATAGTGGCGAAATCACAATGAATTTGGGAAGGTTAATGTGCTGTTGACTATACTACTATAACAATCTAAAATATCACTCTAATCTTGTTTTTATTTTCAGAACAATGGTACCATTGATGGAACCAAAATAAAACTTGATATAAACATTTTAAAGAATTTGGCTACAGAAAATTCTGATTGTGTATTTTGGTACATTGTAGTCGATAAAAATGTATTGATGCATCATTTTAACTTCTTGAATGTATTGACTACTTCAGGTAATATGAAGTTTTTGATAAGTAATTACATGTGAGTTTAAATTAGGTTTAAACCAGGATATGTAATTCTTTTGTTTTTTGGCTATTTTCTACAAATAGTCCATGTTGACTTATTTGTAGTGGTATATCAAACTTTAACCACAGCGGTGGTGGTGTAATGGTTAAGACGCCCGCCTGTGGATCGAAAGGTCCCAGGTTCGAATCCTACTCGTGTCACATGACTTTGTATACCAATCTAACTCGTAGTTTTCATCGACCACCACTTAATTGCTTCCGGTGATGGAAAACATCGTGAGGAAACCTGCACACTAGTTGATTATTAACGTGTGTGTGAAATGGAGAGGGCAATGGCAAACCACTCCATTACTAATGCTAAGAAAGTTGTTGTGTGTGTTTAATTCCACGTAATGATCACGACCCTCAGTCATGAGGAATACGGGTCTCTGTATATCAAACTTACACCTATCTATCTTTTAAATGATATAGATATAGTTTTTGGTGTTTGTTGACGGGCGATACTCACAAGCAAGTGGTTGCAGACCAGCAATGCAAGCTGCTGGTGCCGCGCGGCGTGCTGTCGCAGCTGCAGGCGGCGGCGCGCGCCGGCGCGGCGTTGAGCGGCGCCCGCGCCGTGCTGCGCGGCCTCTCGCAGCTGTTCGCGGCGCAGCGGGCTGTCATCGGTGAGTACAATGCCGCGAAGACCGGAGATGTTATTGTTGCCCGTGAGCTGCCTAGGCTATGTGCCCTTTAGTCGCCTCATACGATACGATCCATGGGAAGATATGGAGTGGTCCTATTCTAAGGCGGCATCAGTGTCTTTATTAAATCAATATCCATACTAATGCGAATGTCTTGTCTGTCACGATGACCACTGTCGACATTACTCTTTCGATGAGGTACAAGCCGAAGCCAAGGGATAAAAAATATTGACAGCTGAGAGACAAAATACATCAACTCTCTCTTTCTCATCTTCGAGTGTTGACTGTATTATTCGGGGCTGTAGTGCTATAAAACTCCGACTCAGCGTAAACATATCTACTATACTACGAATAACTTACCTCTATAAATAAAGTTGAGGAAAATTGCTTATTGTGCTTTCCAGTTGGTAGGAACCTTCACCTATGGTGTACCTTACCTATGGAATGAAACATGTCGGTCATGTTCATTATAATTACTTAAAATATATAGAGTGTTAACTTTTTTTGATGTTCATTGATTAATAACATCTTATTAATCAACAACGTCTATAGAAACATGTATCAGCAATATTTTTTTCTAGCGGAGTATTCTTTCAAACCTAGTGAAATAAAGGATGGCACTGGTATGATCAATTTCTGCTTGATGCTACGGCGACAAAATGAACATATGGTACGTAATAATGTAAACTACTAACTAATAATCGATAATTTCAACTCATATTTAAATTCATAATGTCATAAGATTAAATAAATGCTACCACTTCCAAAAGGTAAATATTATAAAACACACATATTTCAGATATTACTTTCTAATGAAGAAGCTTTACAGAAGAATACTTCGAACATACCAATTTTTACAATCAAAGATGTAAAAGAGTTATTAACAAGTGACAAATATGAACAAGTTAAAATGGTCAATCCCATCATTGAACGTAATATTAAAGTAACTATACCAAACGATATACAAAGCTGTGCACACACTTCTGACGATGTTCGGGCAATAGAGACCCTTGATACAAACATTCCAGTGCGAGAGAGTAGTCATAAAACATGTAATACTGAAACAAACACAAAGGAAACCAACGTACAGACTGAAGATCTTATTCCTATTGCACGTAAAATGGTTGATGCTGAAGTGCAAACAGACCTCAGCTTAGAATTTACACAAACAACTGTACAAAAAGACAGTGTCGGTGTTAATACAGTAGAAAACTTTACACAAATGACTTATGTCGATAAAGAGACTAATGTTGTTCCTGAAAACAGTACAATAATAGGTCAAAAAAACAACGCAGTAAAAAGGCAAGAAAGTAACACTACAATTAGTCATGACAACACCCGAGAGGCTCGATTAAAACGTAGCATATCAAATTTAACTTCGAGAAGCAATAGTAATGACGGCGATAAGAAGCATTTTAAATGGCATAGAAAGAGAAGAGATGAGTCGATGGTATTCTCTGACTCCACCTCGAGCTTTGATGATGGTAGCAGCAGGCAGAGTGCTCCCTTTGAAATCCATGCATATGCACCTCAGATTTCAAATATATTCGATGACATGTATCAGCCGCCTTCTCAAAGCACACAAATTTACTATTCTGACTATGGCGAAGGAAGCGAAAATAGCAGTGTTTGTATGCAGAAAGAAGCTAGTGAAAATATATTAATTGAAGAAACTTCTACCTCGGAGGCAGACGTTATTTCAAATTCAATCAGTAACGTCGGTTCAGAGACTCAAGAGATTAATAAAGGTGAAGAAAATTCAAAGGCTACAAGTTACAAGGTGAAAAGTAAGAATGTAATGTTTGAGATAACTAGTAAAGAAATGGAGCAGAATTTGAGGACGCGACGAGATGAATGGTTGGCAGAGTTCAATCAAATCATGGAGGAAGTGTTGACACAGATACTGAGGAGGAAGTCCGAGGATATCGTGAAGGCTATGCCTCCGCCGTGGACGCTGCACGAAGCCGCGGAATGCATTAAGAGAACCTTCATAGGCGACTACGATGTATTCGAAGCTGCCTCTAGGTTGTCTCAAGTTTTGCACAGAATGAGCGATATTAAAGGTTAGATAAGTTCAACATTTATTCATTATAAACATTTCTCTCTCTCTCTCTCTCTATCTCATCTGAGCGTGCGCGTTAAGCGTCGGAGCACATGGTCCGTTTTCCTACTTTTTTTCTCCACTTAATACGGTCTCCTTAGTTGTCAAACCATTGGCAAACATACAATAAGCGTTTTAATTTTCTCTTCTACTATTTTACATCATACTACAAAATAATTATATTATACAGTTTTTTTTTTCTTGTAGGTAAAATAAAAATTGATTTCAATCCAAATGAATTCATGGAACTTTACAGCTACGGTGTATATCTCGTGGATTCGTTACAGGTACAAATTGCCTTTTTCGTCCCTTTACAATCACTATTTTCTATTTTGTTATAATTATCTGTATTTTTGAGACTATTTACATTTTATCATAATTCTCTAAGCATTTTGCAAAGAACACTTCTAGTTAAAACGGTGAGAGACATACATTGATAGAACTGGACATTACAAGAGGCGGAATTTTGGCGCGACACGAAATAGCTCGAGATAATAAAAATCGAGTTTGTATGCAAAGTTTTTCAACACGAAGTCCTGTAAATAAAATATTAGTGCTGTAAAATTTCAGATAACCCAAGAAGGCCATTCGTGTAATAATTAAATACATAATTTGAATAGCACTTTTGTATAATGTGTATGGTTGAATGTTGTATTCCAGTCTATATTGGACAAATGTGAAGACCTGCAAGTAGCCTCAGAATCCCTCGCTAAACTGTTGAAGCATATTGAGAGTCCGATGGCGGAGGGCGGGGCTAACGACTCGTTTGGAGACACGACCGACGTCCCCGGCGGCAAGAGCTGTGTTGAAGGTAAACTCCTACTTATAACAAAATGTTATTGAGTCATCAATAAATTACACAGTATATTTCTCTCTCTTTTTATACACAGATTGAGTTAGCTCCGAGCTCAGTAAGTAAGATTTGTGTAATTTTAAAATATGATATGTCAATATAGTAGTAGTAGTAATACATATGTAGTAAAAAACTAATTGAAGTATTTATTTAATATATTTTTGTACAGCGGGCGCAACTGAAGAAAATACCAAAACTGTTTCAAACAAATCCAGTAGTTCACGAAGAACTCCTAAAGAGGCTAAGAATATTCAAAGTCCTGGAAAATATAACTTACGGTCGAGTAAGAAAATGAAACCGAATGAGGTAAGGTCAAATCGTTACTTCTAAGTCATATTGTTTTTTAAATGGGCATTATTCATAGATTTTTTATAGCCCTCGCCGGCGCAACACACTACATTGCAGCATTTTTTTTGTTGACCCAAAGTCCATGGATACACGTAGGATATTGTTATATTGGGAATACTTTTGGTTGACTGATAGAAAAGCCTTACCTTGTTATTCATAAAAAAGTTAAAGCTTGCTTAAGCTAAGCTAAAGAATATGTTGTCTCTTTCTGTCAATTTGAAACAGTATAAGGTGTGATGTTGACAAAACACACTTTATCTTAAAGTATGCCTTAACTTTTTTATTAATAACGGAGTTACACTTTTAATTTACCATTTTAATAAATTATGTACACTATTCTAAATTTGACAGGAGAATGATGAAAATCGAGCTGTAAAATTTGTAAGGAAAATCAATATTCGCGACGATTTCTTTACGAGCCTCCATCTTTTGAGAAAAGATGAAACTGAAACTGTCAATGATGTGAATATCGACGAAGAAGACCCTATTAAATTGACACATAACATTGTACATACAAATTCAGAGACACCAGCAGCTAAGGAGCCAAATGTCATAAGAAATTTCAACATATGCCCAGAGTTTGAAGAGAAACTGAAAAACAAATATAAAGAACCGTTAGATATGGATAAGCTTGATTATTCTAACTACAATGATGAATTGATTGATTATGAGTATGACAATATGGAAGAAAGTTATTTAGATGAGTATGATCATTATAACATCCAGGGTAATGAAGAAGAGTATATGGAGAATAATAAAGATGAGCCTGTAGAGGAAGCTGCAGTTGATGCTAATAATAATAACTTTAAAATGCTTGTTATCAAATTAATGGGTGAAATCAAACAAACTACGGCAAATGTATATTCGTTTTGGTAATCATTTTCTGTTATTTCGTTTTATGAGATATTGTTTAACATTTTATTTGTGTGAACTTGTCTACTCTGATGACAGAAAGTTTACGATGATTTCTTTTTAAATATTTCAATTCATTGGTACGCGTTTTTAAATAGATATGTATTCGTGATTTTACGATTCTTTTACTCGTTTATTTACGTTCATTATGTATAAAATCAAAATTTGCTAGGATTTTGAAGATTCATTCAGATTTTCCGTTTCCAGTAAAACAACGCAAGATGAAATACAGTCTAAGAATTTTCCCAGTGGTAGAAGAATGGAAATTCACGATAAGGCTCAAAAGACTAACGCGCACATTAAAAATATTTGTAACTTGTTTCGGAGGTACGTACAACAGAATGTTTCCATTTTTCAAATTAAAATATTTAAACTCCATAACACTATGACATAAATGAATCCAAATCACTAGTATAGAATTGTGATTCAAGAATAAATTCAAAAATAGTTACTCAATCACTTTACGTAGACGTGGCCTCCGAGTTTCACTAATTCTGGCTCTGTCTACCCCGTAAGGGATAGAGATGTGATACTAGGTAATGTGTGTGTACGTGACACAATAAAAACAGACAAGAAATGAATATCTGACTAAAGTTTCAATATCAATCGATTTCGATAAGATAGGGACCAACACTGTTTACACAAGTTTCTTTGGGCATTTCTCAGCAACCCTCGTTCCGAAATGAAATTCAAGGCAATATCAAGATTGCCTGTGAAAAAAATCCTTTTTGAGAAATGACTAACTTATGAATATTACACAAAATTTTGAAAAAATGGCTGTGAAGGTGTAATTTCTGAATAAATGCTTTGACTATTAAGTTATTAATATGAATTTTATGCTCGAACACTGATAACTGTTAGTTTGAATAAAGCCTGATTCGCAATTTTCACGATTGACATCTTACTTATCAATTGCACGTACACTAATCAAAATACGATCCGGGCTTTTTATTTATTTTAGGGCTTTTGAAACCTGGCTTTATATATGTATATATATGTTTTTTAGGATTCATGAAGTAAATAATGAAAATGGACTTGGTAAATCTCGATTGAAAGAAGCTGGTATCCTTCTGAATGACAGGGAAGAAGCAGTCTACAGGTGAGACATCAACATAATGATGCATTAATTATTATTCTTAGGAGACTTCTAGAAATTTCGTGAGGTGAGATGTGCGATTCGATCAAGCCCCTCTCCATCCCACAATGTGACGTGATATTTTTCAAAATGTGTCTATAATAAATGCGTTGGATTTATTGTCATCTAACATTATACGTTAGTAATATATGAAAGAAAGCGTATAAATGTTATAGGAAAACAAAAAAATCTAATAATTTCCCGTTACCGTCTGGCCATATCTTAATTATGACTCACGTTTTACTTGCAACTAATTTAGCAGGAAAAAATGCGTAATTTTTACCACAACCCCCTTCTCACCAAAGTAAGATTAGATGAGATTTGACTCGACCCGTTCCCTCCTGAATGTCTCAAGTAATTTCTAGACTAGTTTTTGTGGTCGTCTTTATTTCGATTTCCGCTACCGGACATTATAATACCTACTTAACGTATTTTGAGGACGACATGTTCAAAATGACGATGGCAGTATTACTATGTTTTACATTACTATGTTTGCTTGTCAGCTCGATAAAAATATTTCCACTATTAGAAGCATATCCAATTGAACTTCATTGAGTGTTAAATATACTTTGGAGGACACCGAACTATTCTCTTAGTTGGAAATTATAAAGTATTTTTAGATTATATTCATGGTCTAGGAAATTCTGTGTAAAATTTGTTTCGACGTAGGACATTGATTATTCACTCTCAATCCAGAATTTTCTTTTACCTATGATAAGATAAAGTATGCTATCTCTGTAGTTTTAATACTAGTTAAACACCGCGGACTACGCAAATAACTTCTAGGAATGTGTTATTTTATATTTGCAATATAACGTACTTTCTTCCTCCAACATTAAATCGTGGGCATTTGTTTAGATTCTTTTCTCTTATAAAAATATATTCGTCCTAAAGTGTAAATAAATGTATTATTGTTTTAGGAATGTGATTGGTTCCTGTATCGAACAAGGAAATACTCTATTGGAATCCATAAATGTCATCATAGAAGCTATCAAAACTTAAATAGTACCATATTATATAAAAGCATGTACTCTAATGTGATATGTTGTGATCTAGCTGTTGTTGTTGAATGGACTGTATGAAATAAGAAACAAATGTTTATTTTACATGTTTTAATGTTTTAAGTGTACATAGATAAGTTGGTTTCTTTTAACTTAAAGTGTAATACATGGACAATGTTTTAAATTATAAATATTGTTTTAGTTGTTAACAATATAGAAAAGCAGGCAATAAGCCTGATATTTTTTATCTCAAACACATGGTTTTATTTACATAAACATCTCAATTGACTTTCGGAAATCGTGGTTAAGTATATTAGAAAATTAATAACTCTTCTCATCTTTTTTCATAGAATTTTAAGGTTTATGAACTATAGTGCAAACAAATTTATATAAACATAGCTTTCACATTACACCATATTGTTCATACAAAATAAATACAAATACACAACCACTGAAATGGATTTGCACGTTGATATCATCACTAAATACACATGGCACAAGTCTTTATCTCATGGATCAGTCGATTAAAAAGTTAATCGATCGATTATAAAAAATTAGAATCCTTTACCGTCCATCATGCACTGTGCGCAGTATTTCGGGAATTGTATTACCGTTAACAGGAAGTCCGTTAGACCCTGAAAAACAAAAAGTGTTAATTAGAACTAAATTATTATTACTTCTTCCAACTATGTTAAATAGCAGTCGCCTTGAAACAAATAGTGTTTGCAAGTATCATTATCATAGTTTACAATGAGAGGACTAAATAATTTCGTGCTCTTTTTAAAATTTTACAATCTGAAGATAGTTAAAGTCTATGACTGTGTCAGAATTTTATTTATCCTGCTTAAATATTCATAAAAATATATGCTTCATATTATACATTTCAATAATCCATACTTGCATACTAATATTATAAAGAGAAAAGTTTTGTATTTTTGTTTGTAATGAATAAACTCAAAAACTACTGAACGATTGTGATGAAATTTGGCATAGAGACAGACGAAACCTTTAGTAGTAACTTAGATTGGTTTTACCCGAGCGACGCCGGGACAGGCTTCTTGTAGTATATACAATAGCAATGGTAGTCTTTGCCTGCGACTTGTTCCGCGTAAGTTTCCCACAGGAATAGTACTTTTTTCCGGAATGTAAGATACCATACTTCCTTTTCTGTACTCTAACTAATATGTATATATGTACAATTTTAAAGACATTGGTTGAGTAGATAAAGCGTGATAGGTAACAAAGAATCAAGTTCACATTCGCAGATACTAGGTAAAATATTTTCTTTAAATTGAATTTAGATAGTGTGGTCCACTTATTACGCATGATGTACTCAGTTCATTATTCAAAATATTTCAACCGAAATGATTAAGTAATATCGTCATTCTTATTCATATTGTTTCCGCCGTCATGGTCATATTGGTCGTGAATAAAACGATAAAATTGTAGTCACTTACCGATAAAGGCTCTATGCACACTGTGAAAGGAATTAAGATAATGTAGAATCCTGCGGCGATGCCTGCTATCCATATCGATATGAATATGAGTATGATGAGCCAAATCACGGAGAACAACACGTTGCCCATTATCTGAAAACAAACGATTTTTTATATTGTATTTTCTGTTCCTCATTACGGTTATAGCTTTGGATATAGTCTATCGTTAATTACTTATACTCGCAGTAGGTAGTAATTGTTAATACTTATTTTTATTAAGTCACAAATAAATCATGACACACACATACATCACAAAATCGATATCTATTTTTTTATTTTATTTGTTGCAAACAAATATATAATTCTTTTGATCCTACAGTCGAATATTGAGGATGGTAATATAAGTATAGTATGAACGGCCGGTGCACACCTGTGTGTATCACCACAAAAACTTACTGCATCGACAATTGTGATCGAAAAACCCAGGCTCCAATTCTACTCTGATAAGGGCATTAAGTAATCTGACATATACGAAGTAGTTTCCATAGATGGAAAACATCTTGAGGAAACTGATACTTAAGTTGATTAGATATATGGGTGAAATTAAGCAACATAATAAAGATATTCTCTACATATGTATATGCATAGCCGAAAAAAATGTCAACGTAATAGTAGTTGCATTTTGCAGTCTGACGCATCCTGCCCAGCAATGTATTGGGGTCGTAGACTATTATAGATTAGCGTTTATTAGAGTTAACTCGTAAGTTTGCATGTGTATAAAATGTGTCCTCACGGCCACCTACACACTTATTTGTGGATATAACTTGTCATTTTGTTAACTCACTATCAACTACACAAATGTCAATACGTAGGTGGCAAATCGCCCATACATAGTTTTGATTTCAGATATTTTTGAAATGAAAAAATTGGCTTTATATAACGATATAATATAAGCTTATATATTATGAATAAGTATATAAGTTTTTTTTTGTTTGTCCAAAGCCCAATAGTTAATACATTTTCTTTAAAAGTTATTTTTTTTACACTTAATGTAAAAACACCAACAAAAATACGCAGACGGCGTGTAATCTCTCGATAAGAAACTAAATATATACCTAAGTAGTTTATCGCATTCTTCTTGCGGTATACCGTACCTCTATTATATAGTATGTCTTCTGTACTCTTATCATATCTAAAATACTGTTTAGCCTATCGATTGCCCTAATCG
Source organism: Plodia interpunctella (assembly GCF_027563975.2). Classification (NCBI taxonomy): domain Eukaryota; kingdom Metazoa; phylum Arthropoda; class Insecta; order Lepidoptera; family Pyralidae; genus Plodia; species Plodia interpunctella. The sequence goes on along the minus strand of NC_071302.1, from coordinate 6,360,651 downwards.
TTTTTATATCCGTTTATAATCATAGCATAATCCGTTACCATCTAGTGTATTACCCAATACCACAGAATTCAGAATACTATTTATTACCTTACACACACAGATGTGACTATTGACTCGATAAACACTCAATTCTGAACCCCAAAATAAATAGGAAAACCGTAGTAGGATATATAAAAGTATCTACGGTCGGAAATAGTCAAACAACAATTCTTTTATCCGAAAACCATGTGGCTACGTTGTTTTTTTTTGCACAGACAGACAGACGCAGCATTTTATAATCCTTACTTAATATAAAACAAATTCCTCTTTCGCGTCTGTCTGTTTATTCGCGATAAACTCAAATACTACTGCATGGATTTTTATGCAGTTATGACCACTTAAGATCACCATGAAGATCACAGATAAGATAAGTGTGATTTCTGAGCAAGGTTTGGGTGTATAGTTTATTATTATGTTTTTACTGAAGCGAAGCCGGGACGGGCCGCTAGTATGTTATTACATACAATATAATAGAATTAAAAACAAACTGAATAGAGTTAAATAATTATTTTTGTCAGAAATATTCATATTTGTTTACTGTAAATCAATCGATTCCAGTATGATTCCAGTCAAATGCTGCTACTTTTTTGTTACTCATCATTGTGAGCCAAAGTAAATAAAAGACATGACAGTGGCTCTTGCTTAGGGAAAAATAAATGGAGAATTTAAATACTGGAAATCTTCTCATAGGCGAAGGGTCACAGCAACCTTTCACACTTCAGACAATAACATTCAATAACTGAAAATGGAAGGAAGCTCTAGCTAGAACTCTACCTGAAGATCGGGTCACAAGCATATGGAAATTTTAAAATGAATTTGCCACGAGTCGCAGAGGGTGTAGTTACGCCATTGCTGTAAATAGACATATTGAAAGTTACTTCCCTAAATTCTTATAGTGAAGTTCATATATGCTATTATAATAGCATTATTGAAATCATTATTTATGTGTAGTTTGTACATTTTATTCCTTTTTGCAGCAGATTAAACCCATTATGGACACTTTGACATACATTTTATTACACGACTACAGGAGCCGTCGGAAGTTCGGTCTTAAAACGTGTGCATACGAGTGATGCTTATCCAAAGTGTGTCACTTGATATCTAATCTAAGATGCACTGTGCACACCTACGCTTTGAATCCAAACCTCCTTCGCTGTTTCCCGTAGCGTGCCCTGCTGGTGAAAGTGTCGGACTGAGTCAATGAACGCGATAATACGAATACGTATTTAATTATACGAATTCGGCTGTTGTTTGATTTCGTGTGCGATAATTAGTTACGTGCTACTTGCTAGTCATTGCGTTGGTAGTGTATTGGACTGGAAAATGACCCCTTAAACGTGTTAAATAGAGGAATGCTTTCTAGATTCAAAAGGACACATTTTCAAAATACGACTTTGATATTTTGAGCGGACATTCGAGATTTCCATTTTTATGATCAGACACATGCACATGTGTTTAACATCCTATTGACGGAGTTTGTAGTGTGTTCAGAAGTTTATTTTTGTTTTAATTTAACAAAAACAACGTGCCATCCTTCCGGTAAGACAACGTGTATAATGTCGATTCCTATTATAGCAGTAGTACAAAAAACTTGAATATGAATTTTAATAGACCGACATAAAATTGGAACGTTAAAAGCTGATGAAATGAACATGATGCCAATTTGTAATAATTTCTAGAAAACCTAGATTTTTTGATGAAGTAAACCTTAATCATCATTTAATCACCTACTCGTATGTATAGGTATTTCGTTACTTGTTTTAAACTCGTTTGTATTTCTTTAAAGTGGAATTAAAATCAAACTGTACATTACATATATGTAGTTACCATGTACAAGGTGTGTAAATAGAAGTATTTCCTTACTATTTTGTAGGATTTCAAAATATAAGTAAGGTACCTATGTATTTAATATACTCAGATGATAAATATCTATCTGTTGTAGTGAAATAAAAATTAGTTTCTTTTAATCGTAAACAGCTACTATTATATATCTATGATTCATTATTATAATTAAAATATAAAACAGATTTAATAATAATAGTGCTTACGTTTATTATTATTATTATCATACCTATCTTATTAGTGATACCTATCACACCTAGATAATAGTGCGAAGCGTGTAAAGTATCTTAGGTTCGTTTCACATAGTAGGCATTAATAACCAGTTTTGTTTGACTAATTTAAAAATAGAAAATGTAAACATACCTCTGTTTTGTAGTTTACGGGATACACGAACACGAATGCAACGTCTTGTCGCGTCGCTTTACAGTACGGTACTGGCTGGTGGCAAGAGCAGGCTGGCCTACCTTGATTGCCCTTATCTAGGTGACGATGACGGAATGTTGACGTTCCGATGACTCCCAAGCGAGTACGCATCGCTATTGATAAACAGCATGACCTTCTTGAACATAATTCATCAAGATGCTATCGGTGCAAGGAAAACTATAAATCTATTTTGGGCATGTTGACCACCAGCAGCAGCTCTATTTCTATTCATTCGAAATTCCGAATGCATCTGGAAGTTTTAGGGTTGTTTAGAAATTGGGAGTTTAAATTACAGGCTATTTTAAGATACCTACGTGGGTGGACTATTTGGTTATTGGTGTCTTGCTTCCATGTTACGTTTGCTGTTGAATGAAAAATTTTTTATTTCAAACGTTATTTCTGACACAAGCTTTTAGGTATAGCTGTTGTCAGAGAGATCCTTTTGCATTCAATCCGTGACAAAAATCATGTCCGTGCAGTAAACCGTTGACAAGATCCCACGTCTGGAGCAGTTCCTGGGTGCACCATCAGACCATGCTTATCATAATAATGCATTGTCATCCAAACTAAGAGTGTATACAAAATTTCAGCTCAATCCGTTGAAGATATCTGCTTCAAACTTGAATTGCAAAGATTCCTGCGAGGCCTATGTATAAAGCTATGCCCCTTATGGGCAAAGTTCGGAGATCAAACTAGTTACCATCTTTATTTAGTTGTTAATTATAAATGTGTGTGTATAGGAAGTACGTATGTTTAAAATATTTTTTTTTAGATATTAATTTATTTTGGGTCTATTTCACCATTTTCTCATAAAATATTATAGTTATCTGACAGATAAAACTAACTGCTAATAAAAATAAAATCTATTCAACACTATCAATATCGTAAAGGTTTCAAACCTTTACGGTATTTAATCGATATTCGGTATTTATCGACTTTTATCAGCAAGCGGTGAAAGAGGCCCTTTATTCTCAAAAATTGCATGAATCGATTCTAAATTTGTAATGAGAGTTGTAGAGTTTGCGCCACCAAAGAAGTCCCGCAGTTGCTACCAGTAGCTGATAACAACGTCTCTATTATTTTGAATGGTCTATGTTTTGAGACTTCAACAAACTGCCGCGGGATGTAAGTATTTCGGGAACTCTGATCGAATTCTTATTTTTCTGAGTATCTATGTAAGTAAACCTAAATACTTCCCCTTTAGAAAGCCGGTCCACTCGGCTATTGTTCTACGAAAATAAAACTGTGAGAACATCCACTATGGTGTGGGACTTGGGCTAGTTAGTATGACCTGTAGTACCATTACCGATGTAGTGGGCGTACATAGAAGTAGGAAAATATAATTAGTACTACTTGCGCATAGGTTTTCATCCTGGAAAAAATACTACTCCCGTGGGAAATAAATGCGGGTGAAGCCGTTGGCAAAAGCTTTTGAATTATTAATTAACTAACTAGCGGCCCGTCCTGGCGTCGCTCGGATAAATACATAACAATTATACACCTTAACCATCCTCAGAAATCACACTATCTATGGTGAAAACCGCATGAAAATCCGTGCAGTACCTAGTTTTTGTATATATCGCGAACAGACAGGCGCGGCAGAGGACTTTGTTGTTACCTATGTAAATGGAAGTATAAATATGAACTGGTGTTTACAGAGGAAAATAAGCTTAATTGACCTAGTTTTTGGAGGTATTTACCTAGGAGTTTGCATGGAATTAGTAGGTGCTCCATGTACAGTCGATCGCGTGTCAAGTTACCCTGCATGGATCTTTATAGGTACCATGGTAATAAGGACGAGTTTTGCAATGAATTTGGGTAGGTTCATGTGTTGTTGACTGTATTTACTAATAAGAGTTTGGCTGCATAACAGTGAGTAGGTTGGTATCCTTGCTCTGAGGGGTAGGTAAACTAGGTACAAAAGGAGTAGGTCCTGTTCAAAATTTTATACAAAATTAATAAGAGTTGTTACATATTGGTTTTTTGTTTTAAAGCATGATTTTCATTTATTAAAAATACTATAATATACACTTTAAAATAACCACAGATATAATAACCGATAAATTAAATGTCAAAATAAAAAATACGTCCATTTGAAAAGTAGGATGAAGGTTGGCAACACGTGTTGTGTCATTGTCAAATTCATTTTGTCTTGTCATTCTTTGTCACTTCACTGCTAATACTGCTAATGTTTATTTCTATTTATTTTGCTTGTATTATTTTATTTTGAATTAAAACAATTATATTTCTTTAGTGGGTGAAAATTTATTGAAAAAACGTATACTTGTGTTACCATAAAGGCTAGATCTCCTTGCTGGCTCCTGCGAGACATTACAAAAATATATTGATACTTGCACTTACCTATTTCCTCACACTTAATTCCCTCAATGGCTGGATATTTTGAAGAAATGGGTTGGAGAGAGTTAGCAGAGGGAGAGCAACCTAACCATTTATTGCACATGGCTCGATTTCTTATTGACTTTGGGATGTACGATGACAATTTTTCTGGGGAATGGCCCAGGTAGGTAACTAAATTTTTTCTATCATTAACAGGGTTTCTCACTTCATGTAAATAAATTTGTAACAAATTTTGCTTTGCCATACATTCTTTGGTTATTAAAAATTCTGGTTAGTCCATTTTATGTTATTTTATTTTATTACAGGTATTTTATGAGTAATAAACACAGTTTTGAATGGATTATTTTGACAATAAATATAAGGTGTAGTCAAAAATAGAAGTTAATTGATTTATAGGTCTTGGGATAAGAATTGAGTAACACATTTGGTTTCACAATCATTTTCAATTCTGTCTACTCAATGTTTGCAGGTTACCCCCACCAGCTTCCAAGGAAATTGTCAAAAATCTACCAGAAGTGGCAATTGATGACACCAGCAAAAATTGTCCAATTTGTTTGAAAAACTTTGGCGATGGGGAGAAAGCTAAGGAAATGCCATGTCATCATGTGTTTCATCCCACATGTATATTAACTTGGTTGGAGAGGGTAATAAAAACAACTAATTTTGTTACAGAGATATGTAATTATATAATAATATTACTATATTATAATAATAATTGTATGGAATAAAGTTCTGGGCCAATTTAGATGGCTGATGAAATAGATATTATCATAGCAGTTTAGCCATGAAAGCAGGCCTGAGGTCAAACATAGGCTACCACACATGAAGCTGTAGGAAATAGGTAGTATTGATATATTTAAATTTTAATATATATTGTGCTGACTGGAATTTTCTGTTTCAGACAAATTCATGTCCTTTTTGCCGATTTGAGTTAGCAACAGATGATGAGGGGTATGAGGCATTCAAGAAAGAGAAGAAGAGAGCAGAGCAAAGAAAAGAAGATTTGGACACACTTCACAACTCAATGTTTAGCTAATATTAAAAAATATATAAGTACATTACCTTTTTGGTAATTTAAAAAAAAATTAAGTGTTTTTGTAATTATTTATGTAATGAAAGTAGCAAAATTTTATGATTTATTATCATTGTTTTAAAATGTGAATGTTATGGTGTTGGTTATTATCTTTTTACCTATGTATTTGTACTTTACAGTCATCTGCACATCAAAGTGACAAAATTCAAAGCAAACTGACCACTATTAGAGCAGCATAGTGGTAGCTTGACTGTACGAGTTAGTATATGTAAAATAATTTCATGTGTTTAATTAGTACCTACACATTTTAACATTCCAATATTTTTTAAATTATTGTTGTACCAATTTTAAATAAACATAACACTGAATTATATGCAATTTTAACCTTTATTTTAATATTTTTGGCATTTATTTATAGATTCATGGGTTGATCACAGCTTATAACTACAGTTACCTCCAATTTTTAAGATTTTTAATTGTTTTCATTTAGGTACTATTCGTTTATTTTACTTACCTATAAAAATATATTTCAGGAAAAAAATCAGACTATAACATAGATTAAGTAAGTATACTTCATGGAATAAGTAGGTACTCTGTCGGAGTACTTACTAATTCCATGGTCTACTCACGGAATATATGACAACTAAGAATAATCGATGGCTACAAAGTTTATAATTATATATGCAATATTGCGTATTTTATTATTATAAACTACCTAAACATTATGATGTCTACATTATGTGTAGGTCACATAACTATCACAGTTGTAAGAACATTGATGTAATGCTCTTATCTGTGGTGCAGGTAAAAACTTTAAATTCAACCTTCCTGATTTGCAAACTACATCAAATTTGGAATACTATGACAATCCGTTTCTTTACTCTTAACTGTCGCTATGACAGCTTTGCTATAAAAACATTTTTTTATAAAATGAAAAATATTCAAAAATATTAGTAAATAAATAACAAAAATATCATAAATAGAAACAGTTATGCCCAAAAAAACGTAAGTGATATTTCAGTATTTATTGGTAGAATGCTCACAGGTACAAATTATTAAATCCATTTGGAGCTGGTGTACATAGTATAAAAAATGTTCGTAATATTAATGTCTTCAGACCATGTAAATGCCCACCGAGGGTACAGAAAGTATGTAAACAAGGCAAGGACACAAGCTGCAGAGATGTCGCCGATATCATCCAGGCTCTCACCTGCGAAGCTGAATGTTAGTACTGATTTTATTCTCTATATTATATTTTATTCATCTAAATATAATACACAGATGGCGATATTCTAAATTAGATCTCACTATGGTATGTCTTACGCCAAAATACTTATACGAATTAGAATATGTCAAAGTTGTACAAACACAGTCAACAGTGGGTGAAGCGCGGGTTTGCATTTCACTTCTCACCATCGAAGTGAGGCGCAGCGAACCAATCACATTGCGCCATTGTGACGCAACGGCAACCGCATTGCAATGTGATTGGTTCGCTGCGTCTCACTTCGAATCGATTCGATAGTGAGAAGTGAAATGCAAACCCGCACTTGCCCCTTCTGCTTATAAAGTTGTATATATAGTTTGGAAACGTGTGTTATTTTCGTTGTGGCGCCATCTAGCAACATAAGAACGGAATTCAACAATTAATTTTGATCATTATTGAAATTTCCAGCGGTTAGCAACGAAAAACCAAAGTTAAAAGTACCAAAGTTCAAAACCAAAAAATTTAAATCAATATGTAGGGAACCCTTCGTGCCCATGGCTCCGCCCATGGAAATTAGGTAAGTGTGTACCTATTGTTATTTGTAGTGTAGGGGAGGTCATTATCTCGGGCAAATCCATAATAAATTAACACCGAAACCTTCCTCAGAAATAAAACTAGGTAGTTATATATTTTAAAAAACCGCATTAAAATTCGTTACGTACTTGGAAATAGATGTAGAATACATAGTGACGGACAACAGTGAATTAAATATTAGTTCCAATCTATAACATTAAGTAAAAAATTTATTAACTACGAAAATATTTTTCTAAAAAGTCTACTTTAATTCATGTTGTTGTAACATAATTAAAAAATGCTAAGATAGTTTATACATATATTAATTAATACTTGTAAAAAATAGAACTTGAGGAAAGGAGTGACAACTTTCCCAATGCGCCGCTACGCCGCCCCTATTCCCTAGAAAATAATAAATTCTCACCATAGGTAGGGGAACAAATGTGCGTTTAAATCCCCTATTATTAAAGCAAGGGAAATACACTTTCAAGTGAGCGGAAGGGAGAATGAGCAAGTATAAAACTGTGAAGCTACGAATAATAAATACTGGGAAGACATCAACGATTTTGCTTGATTTTTGAGGGGGGATTTTACCTATGACTGAAAAGGGTATGTGCGGCTGTATATGCCATAAAGGCTGGTTCCGTATTTATTGTAGTTATGCTACAGATTTATGCCTGTTAAGTTACTCCTGTAACGTAATCATAATGCTTTTATATATGCATTATATCACCTATGTAACTACTTCTTAATTTTTCAGATTAAGATACATTAGCCATTGTCCATTGCAAGCTCCAGGAAGGGAAGGAAAGCAAAAGTATGAAATATTTATTTTATCAGTTTTTACAAACAACAAATTTTAAACTTATTAATTATTCGAATGGCATTGTTGTATTGACATTCTAACTGCGATGTCTGGCATTGAAAATAATGTAACTGTTACGGATCATGTCAATTACACCCAGAAAACATTGACAAAACCCGCGCCCTCATGTATTTTTATTAGTTACTAACTATATATTGCGTATGCTTGGGAGCCGCCTATTGGAGATTACTAGGCTCAGAGGGTGCGCTTTGTAGGACTCGTGGATAAAGCCAACTCTCCCAATTTATGACTGCATGTGTTTACATACGGCATAAAGGGGGTCGTAGAATAGTGCAGACTAGGGGTTTGAATATCGTGCATTGACATATTTGATAACTTAGGGGTATCTAAGCATATTCTCGTATTATAGTAGTCTGTAGGGTGTCACCCTATATATCAAACTGACTTTGCAGCTCTTTCTCTCTCTTTCTCTGTCCATGTATATTTAAAAAAATTCAAACTTGCCAATAATGTAAATTAAATATACTTGCTTGCAAGAAAGAAATAGGACTTATCATCAAAATAATAAAACAAGTAGTTACTAATTTTCAATGATCACCTAATAATTAAGTTGGTCCAAATAGTTAGGTGGGAGAGAAAGCTTTCATTTGTTTATATAACTATGTTTTAGACTTCTGTATCACTTGTAGGCCATACAGTCGATTTAATTTCGACTCGACTTCCGAAGACGAATGCAGCGGAATCTTGAGAACTGGGAGGAAGAGAGAAAAGTACAAGAAGAAAGTGCGGTACTTCGACCTCTTGCCTGGTGACATCATGTTGCCCAAACCAGTGCCTGTTATAAAGCATACAGCTTCGGATAAATCTATTTTTAATGCAAGTATACTTTATTATTATCCGCGTTCGGTAGCTATGTTTGACCCCGGGTCTTCAACTATATCTATTCCAAATTTCATTGTAATCGGTACAGCGGTTTAGCCGTGAAATTTGTGACAGACAGACAGACTTTCGCAATTATAATATTTATATGGATGGATTTTTTAATACAAATACACGGCTAACTAACCACTCAAAAATATTAATAAAAGATTAGTGACACAACTATATCCGAATGGGGCATAAGTTGTCATTAATTGACGATTTAATGATATTCTAAAAAACTGTATATTAACAGATTTTTAGTATAATATAAAAAAAGAAATATGTTGTTAAGTAATATCTCTTTGTTCCAAACATACTTAAATATAGTTGCGTAATAAAAATATAGAGAAAAAAAATTGATGACAAGCAAACTTAAAATAAAACCGGTATTACAGGTTGCCAGTCCTAAAATGAGCGGCGAAAATGTCCAAGTGCAACGTGCTTCCGTGAAGCCCGGGGAGATGAAGCCGCCACTCCCACCGAAATCTGGACACGAGTAGGTTTTTTTGACACACTTGATACACTCTCTATATAATGTTTCGTATATTTGCTTTTATGAGAATAAATATTTCTTATTGATACAACTTAATTTTAATTTTGAGATTTCTTTCATGATTCATTAATACAGATACATCTGTGTTTATATAATCAAATAATGTAGATATGTATATAAATATACTTTTGTTTCAGATTATACAAACCTCACAGCGGCATTATAATCAATAAAGATAAGGAATTCGCTCCCGACGCCGTGCCTGGTGGACTTACCAAAGTGCCAGGGTAAATAAAATATACATTTTTTCTATACTACCAAGTAGACAAACAAGGCGTCTCACCTGATGTGAAGTGGTCACCGCAGCCTATATGGAAGCCTGCAACACCAGGGGTGACACACGCGCGTTGCCGACTTTGTAGACGTGGTCTATACAGGTCTAGGGTTTTTCTACAGTGTCCTGTACCTTTAATTACACTGTCTCCAAACATCAAATAAAATGTTGTTACTTATCTAAATACAATTTACTTAGTTTTTTTTAACGGGCTAGAGTTTAATATATTTGGCAAGATCTTAACTTGATCCCTTTTGTTCTACTATTTGATACGAAATTGGGATCCCATCGGTACTTACCTAAGTACCGTTTATGTGTTTTAAATTGGATACTATTTTCAATTTACTTAGATTGTATATTAACTAAAGCAACATTATTTCACAGCAAGGAAAAGAAGAAAAAGCCGTGTCACAAAGGAGGGTAAGTTTATAAAGATTTATTTCATTTTGGGTCATCGGTTACAGAAGATATGAAATTCACTATGGTCTACCACTAGAGATTACAGTGATGAAAAATCGAATTATTTTATTTTAGGTACAATTACTCATCTATCATCTAGAGGCATCTAACTAACAACACTTGATTACCGACATCAATATATTCACTATTTCGCTAGTAGGAACATTAAACAATAAATCTATATCTCTATCTTCAGGGTATGCAACAGGAAAACTTGCACCAGAAAGAAATGTAGGTGAGTATTTTTCAATATTCGATTTTTGATTATTTATAATAAAAAAAGATATTGTTATTCATTTGAGGAACTCCATGGCGCAGTGGTTAGAGCCCTCGGCCTGTGATAATGGCTGTTAAGACACACTCACAATGGTTGGTCATGGGATGGGTGTTCAAAAATGTATTATCTTGAGCTCTCAGTGCTTCGGAAGGTTGTGTTTGTAGTCGTTAAAACACGCCAATCCAATTCATAATGGGCCCGCATGCCCCAGCAGTGGGGCAATGTTAAAATGGCTGTTGATGATTATTTATTCAACTTCAAATTGCGCAAAAATGTGACAACATATTATGCTACATGGGGTAACATCGCTGTTGTAATGTTTCTTTTAATTATTAATGTGCTTATTTTTCATACAATAAAGTTATTACAATTTTGCTTAAAACATAATTCTTTTATACCAGTGACTAATACAAGTTCCCAAACTCGAGACTCAACTCTAGGACGTTTAACAATAACCAATTTGAATGAATACCTACATTAAAAAAGTTATTTCAATGGGAAGAATGAAATTGTTTTCTATATTTCGCCATTACAGTTTTGACAACAACTCGAGTTACTTTTAATCGCAGTGAGTTTGATATGTGCAATTTATTTGTCGCCCGCCGCCAATGGATACGCGACCCATAGATTGGGAAACTGCTCTATATTATGTCAAATACAGATTAATAAAAATATCTTATTTCAAATTGTTTTTTAAATACCATCCTCTATCGTCAAATTATAATTTCCCTTTTTTGCTGGTCTCTACAAAACGAACAAATACAATCATAGGTAACACTTTTTTATTTACGCAGAAAATATGCAGCTGCTATGAAAAAACGCCAAGGATCCCGAAAGTCAAGAAGGTAAGACTTTTTATGTACCTTCGAACACGTGAGTCTGCACGTCTTGGGTTTCAATCCCATCTATGCATGGGAGCAAGCATACACAAGCGAATATACCTATGTATGTAAAAACAGCGAATATATGCTAATAATAAAACCAAAAGTTGGTTCGCTTTAGTGATCATAGATATAGCAACAGTAATTGCTTTGGCGCCTACCCACTTTGCTGGTGTCAGAAAGGGATCAGTCGCTGCCACAGGAAGAAACTTGAAATATATTTTTTAAATTTTATTTATCTAAGAAGAAGAGAAGTAGAGAGGGGGTTTTTTCTTATTAAAAGTAGCAACCTAGGTACAACCATAAATTATAAACGTGCGAGCGATGTTTGCAGCCAATCAGACGTGCCGTACCCGCAAGGCACGACGGACGGCAAGCCGCGCGCGCGCGGACAGCGGCGGCGCCGCGCGCCCGAAGAGGACGACACCTGCGGCCTCGACGACATCCCCAACCCCGAACACGTGAGTCTGCACCGTCACATTGTACAGTACGGGACTTGTCTTTATATAAAATAAAATGTTAAAATACATTCACATGATGAAACACGAGAATCAAATGTCACTTTATCAGTTATTTATCAGTTTTAATAATTACGTGATTTACTATAACGATTACCAGTAGTGCAGCTTAAACGAATTTGTTCGCGCTAGGTCCCTTTTTATATATCATTGCTTTCTGGCTCTTGATGCAAATTTTCAAACCTTCCGAAGAAGGTAAACTGGTCTTAATGATAAATGAAAGTCTTGAGGATTAAATCATTTGGAAACTATTTAGTTAGTTTCCAATTTATAATATATATAGCGAATATGATGATATGAATAGGTACGCTTTTCTGCACTTACGTTCAATTTCGCCATCAGTACGAACGTAAATTTTGAAGGGAGCGGTAACTATTTTCCACCATTTACTCTCATCATACGCCACCATAAAATGGGGAATAGTGCGCTTTGTTTTTTTTTGTTGTCTCTATTATTATTTGTGAAATAACATATATCTTTTATTTATAGGCTCAAATACCGCTGAATCTGAAGAAAGGAATGTTCGAGACGCATTCTCTGACCGTGCTGCCGTGCAATAAGGAGAAGAGAGGCGAACTCCACTACGGAATACTCACTGGCTCATTCAACATGTACGACAACAAGTTCGGTAAGTAATCTTATTTTTAAAAATTTGTTTTTCTTAGTGTTAGTAAAAATGACAAAGTTATATTTGCAAAATGTCAAACCGATTTTCGTTAAGTGTCTATTAATTGAATCCACTGTATATATTCTAATTTTAGATAATTCACTCGCCTATTTTAAAAGGTAATTAGTATAGTTAGTGATTGACTTTGAAACTAGAAAAGTTCGACTATATAGTACTAATAGTACTACATACTTCCGGAAGGCAGAAATATAAGTTCCGAAGCGGTGTTGGTCTCAGGTTCGAATCCTACCCGTGCCCCATGAGTTTTATATCAATCTGACTCATAATTTTCATTGACCACTACTTGCTTCCGGTGAAGGAAAACATCGCCTACACAGGTTGACAGTTTTAAGTTTACTAGTGTGTGTGTATGCGACTGCTTACCTACATGTCGGTAGTAAATCTTAAATGTCAGATGCCTTTAGGCCACTTGAATAAAAAAATGACATCAGTTTTAGCAATAACACACTCGAAAATAATAAAGTTTCGGAATAGGCTGTGAGTGACAGGTAGAGAGTGAGAATGACAAATTAAGGGCCCTGTTTTGAAACGACGAATGACAAACGACTTTATCCAAAAAATCCACTCTGTAGGTGGCAGGTCCAGAGGCAGACAAGCGTTGACGATGAGCGTGATGGCATACTGCCTGGCCTTCCACTACCACCCCAAGCAGTGGACCATGAAATTGGTGGACAACTTGGTGGACGCTGGCGACCAATGGTTTGTATTAATATGGGTTAGAAGCTTTACGAATTAATATATTAATGAAAAATACGGGCCGAGTGGCACGTGTGATATCGACGGAAGAATAGACTATAGTTTCAGTTCACTAAGTTCCCAATCACTTTTATTTATATTATTTGTTTTGTCAGTGTCACATATATTTCACCGCTTGCTGATAAAGTATCTGAAAGTCTTTATGTAATATATCAGCGTTAAAAATTGTGTTTCACAAATGTTGAATAGGGTTAGCCTTATTAGCCAATAATATCAGGCCGATTTATTTAGCATTAAGTTTAATCTGTCTGATTAGAAGCGGTGAATCAGGCCTAAGGGCCTAAACAACAATAGGACAAAAGACAGGTAGACTAAGGTCTAAGGACTCAGGCCTAGATTCGTTTTTGTCCTACGTAAAGATCGAGAAGAGCATAGAATAAAAATAGGAAGCAAAATAAAGATCCTAATTTAGAAGATTCTAAATATCCCCACCAGGTACATGCAATGTTTGGAGAAGGTGCACGACCACTCCGCTGTGCAAGGAATCTGCGAAGTTTTGCCTTTCGGGAAGAAACAGACACTTGTGCTGAACGGGAAGAGAATGCAGGTCCTCCTCGGGGAGCCCGACATTGTCGGCTACACCATGTCGCTGGACCCCACCATCTACAACCTGTGCCGGGGGCTGAAAGCCTTCTTTAAAGATAACCGCGCCGGCATCTTCATGTCTAGGTACGTTTGTTTTTAACATACGTATTACTATGGGAGTACCAGAGACTAGGATTTTGTCTTGACAAACTCACCTCTTCTTTACTCATTAATTCTCATCGTGCAAACTCTTTATGGGTTTTTATGGTCATCGTGGTTATTACCGGTTAACTTAATTTATGCTTTAAGATTTTCTACTGATTTGAGTGTATATTATATATATTATATTTCAGAGTGTTGAAACTAGTGATTTGGAAAGACAAAATATGCTACTATATTTTCGACCCAGCGGGCAGGGACTCGAGGGCATATTCCAACTACGCGAAGGGATGCGCCGCTCTTATCAACGTCAAGGACTTAGAAGCCGTGTCTGAAGTCGTGTTAGCCCGAAGTGTAGTCGAAGACCAAAAATTCGTCCTTGCGCCAGTAAAAGTACTCAAAATGGTCGATGAAAAATGCGACGACGATTTAGAATCAGAAAGAGAATTCACACAAGCTGAAAAAGCTATGATGGGATACCGAATTTTGAACGAAAATTGTGCCATAGTCAATGCCAATATGCATTTAGGTGACAGATGTTTCGAAGAAGCGAAATTCAGACAAGCTTTGCCTATATCCGTGGTTGCGATGACTTACGCTAAAATCTCACCCCCGAACACGTGGTATTCTAAGACGTTAGACAAAATATTACGCTTAGGAAACAAACTGTTTGTGGACTGCATGCACCCTAAAGTAATGATCGATATTTCCATAGACAACATACCTAATGAGATAATCGTCGGACCGTACGCGTGCGAAATCATAATATATCGAGAGAGAGTCAAAGGGCAGCTTTTTACTACGAAAGAATGTTTGTTGAATATCAAGACGGGATTGGAGGAATTTTTTAGTCACGAGTACAATAGTGGTATATTGGATTTCAATAACTATACTCTGGCCGTATGGAGACAGAAAGATATGTATTATTTGTTCGACCCGTACCCGCGGACGAACGATGGGATGCGATCGTTCAAAGTCGGTAAAGCGTGTTGCTTCATGCTTCTGAATCCAGAGACTATGGCTGAAGTGTTCACTAAGAACTGGGACTACTTGCCAGCGACCACACAGTTCTATATTCACGCGTTCAAAGTACTCAAATTGAAGAAGAGACAGCCGAAGGTATTTATCCTCTTTCTTCCCTAGTGCAATTTCACTTATTGTCTTTGATCAATATTATTGCTATCTCTATAACACTGTATGATGAAAGAGATACCAATTATATCGGACAAAAAAATATATACGTGATACTGCCCCTGAAGACATTAGTAGTCACTATCGCAGAGTTTGTATGTTGATTAAACTAATTGATGAAACTATATATAAAAAAGTCGTTATAATTCAGGTTATCGTGTACATCGACCCGTCCAATAAATTTTGAGTGATTGTATATCAAAATAACACACATCCGAACTTTTGCATTTTTAATATTAGTAGGATTCCTTACTTAAGCCAAACAAACCTAGGAAATCGTATAGGAATCTATGGGAGACTGAAAGGTGATTCGTTATACTGTGGAGAATATGTATTGGTTTTTTGATAGAATATTGCAATTATGTGATATAGATAAAAAGTTGATTACAGATGCAAATAGTATGCACTCTAAGCGACGAGCAGCTGCCGGGCGCTAAGAAGAAGGCCAACCGCGAAGTGTTGCCAGTGTACCAGGCGCAGGGCGACGGGAAGGCCATCATGCAGGATGTGTTGCCAGTCGAGAGGCCCGGCGGGGAAAAGGTAAACCTAGAATTTTTTTTAGTACTAGTTAATATAGACCACCACATGCTTCCGATAAAGGAAAACTTCATGAGGCAAACCTGGACACTGTTTACAAGTGAGTTACTAGTGAGTATGCGACCCACTACATGTTAGTATGTACTCTGTTATAAAATAGATTCGTAAAAATCATGTCAGATGCCTTTAGGCGAATTGAATGTAGTCTGACACTAGTGTTAACACACGCGATAAAGAGAAGCCCAGGGTTGGTGTAAAAAATCAAAAAGCATGGCAGTGCATGGCAGTTTGAAATGTTGCCGACTGTACATTAGACCGCATGTCAAGTTGCTCTACATAGATCTTTATATCGTAATAATAGTAATAGGGACGAGATTTCAGTATATTTGAGTAGGTTTATGTGATGTTAACTGTTTAAATCATGTAATACAAAAGTTTTTCTTAATTCAAGTTATGTCTTCAGTGTTGACCTTAATATGTATGGTGTTTTTAACGATATTATTTTTAATTTGGTCACAGCCATTGGATGAAGAGCAGATGGGTGACATAATATCTTTAGTGGACAGTATTCAAGAGGACTACCTGCCGCCGATACCGTTGCGTTACAAGAAAATGGGCCCGGAACCGCTCGAAGAGAGGATTGGTAAGTAATAAATGTCCGACATTAATAATGAAGTCGTCAAGGTAGAATCGCGTGCCAATAGTCTGGTAATTAGGGACGCCGAGACTGTGCGAAGTGGACAGGTAAAGTAGGAAAGGGGACTCTTACTGTGTTTTACACACTCCTGAGGGTGGTGTCAGAAAGGGTGGATAGCCCATTATTTAAGTGCTTACATGTTCAATACAATAACTTGCATTTTAAATTTTACTTAGTTATTGTCTCTTATTAACATAATATGGACTTGTATATGTGCACAGTCTAAAATAAATTCATTCATTCATTCACTTTAAAATGTATAGGTTTGAGTTCTTTTATTTTAACAAATAAGAGTAAGAGGATATAGACTATGCATTATTTATCCCCCCCCCCTCTCCGTCCCCCCCGGGCCGCAGTGAACCTGGACTCGCCGACGGTGTCGGTGACGCAGGTGGTCCCGCCGTGGCCGAAGCCCCGCGACAAGTCTAACGAGATGCCCGAGCCCGACCCCGACCGCGAGCCCACGCCGCCGCCCACGCCGCCCCCCGCACCCGTAACATATACTATACTATTCTCCCATCTCATTTTAAGAATTTACTTTCTGATGCCGGCTGTACACTATCAACAAACGACTCGCCGGATTCGCCATATATTTTCGGATTTTCATTGCGATAAATAAAAGATCAAATACATGTCTGAATTCGGCGATAGTGTGTAGCTGGCATAAGATGCCCACCATCACATTTTTATCGTTTATACCTACTTTGTGTACAACAGAGAAGAGTTCATTCATTCATGTATAACAAATGATATCCAAATAAAAAAACCTATCCAAATGGGGTTTCTTCCCAAGCAACAATTGTAAGCAAAAGCAACAATTTGTGTGACTGCAACGCTATACAATCAATGGCCCACTTGTTGTCCTGCCCCAAATGTCCCATGTCCTGCACTATGAGGGCTTGAACAAGGATATCGACAGAGCCTTCAGCGAAGCCACATTCTGGTCGAATGCCATTATAATAGTTATCCCGACTCGATAGGGACAAAAAGTTATGTGTATGCCTACTTAAATTAGGATGTAAGTATTAGTAATTACATAACCCACAATAGGGAATATGCACAGAAAGTTTTGAAGTAATAAATTTACGTCATTATACCTATAAAAATGCAAAAAATCCGTAGCCAAAAAGCCAAATATTAACTACAGTTCGTATGTATATAATATTTTATAATTTTCAGCCACCGGAGGGAGGTGAAGAAGCGGTATGTATTTTTTGCTTTAAACTATTACAATAACTTATTTGAATAATTTCTTATCTCTTTCTATCAATTAACAAGTGAATTATATGTATCTATCTATGTAAAAAATAATGAAAAGATCATCCATTACTCGCGAGGAAGAGCAAGTATAGTAGGTATATCCCACTTCCATTGTTTTATACTATGTACATTTTGTACATATATTGATTGATTGTCGATCTCTCTCCCACATCCGTACGTGTACTCTGTGATGTAGGAAAATCCAAAATCCACTTTAAAGAAAAAAAAATTCATGGTTTTACTACCGACTATACAATCTCAGAAAGTCGACTTCGACCCTTTTTAGGAATGTCGTTGTTGCTTCCTTAAGTCAAGGCATTTCCTTTTCAAACAATTGACCGTCGATATATGTTGGATCAGGAGGAGGAAGAAGAAGAGGAGGACGAAGAGACGATCAAACGCAAGAAGGAGGAGGAGGCGGCCCGCAAGGCGGAGGAGGAGGAGGCGCGACGCAAGGCGGAGGAGCTCCCGCCCGAGATGCCGCCGCCGCCGCCCACGCCGCAGTCCGAGGTCGAAGTGCCGGTACGCACTTACATCGGTTTATTCCACTTTGTGATATCATCCAAGTGCACAAAGTGAAAGAAATCTATGTCGCCAGTTTGATTTTTGCACCACACATACAAATGTCTTGAAAATCAAAATAATAATTGAATCTTTATCTCGAAACAGTAGTGTTTCAGGAATTTTCAGTTATACATATCGGGACGTCAAGTTCAGTCTATGTTTAGTTGAATTTGTTAAAAATCATTTTCAATCACATGCAATCAATTATATTTAAAAAAACCTGTTAAGTGTGAGCCAACGGGAAGTGCCTTATAGCTTTTGATTTTCTTGCGAAATAAATGGTCATAGATATTGATCGCATTGATTTACAAATTTGATTTTTCCCGTTTGAATGAGATTTTAGACTCGAATGTTTGATATAAATTTCAAGTTGATACTTCTAAGCGTTTCTGAGAAAAAGGTCTTCACAGAAGGACAACACAATGACCCTATGAGGGTTCCGATTACCTTGTGTGGTGGGGAACCCTAAAAACAAAGCTGTTTGCAGCTGGCGCCCATGCAAGATGTCCCCGCAGAAGAGGAAGTCCAGACGGCAGCCGCGACCAACGTCGACCGCCGCATCCTTCTCACTGAGGACGCCCGCTACAGGTTCAAACTGCGACAACTGCGAAACAAGATGACCCCTCCACTCAACGAGGCCCTCATCGAAGGCACCCCCTCAGAGGAACTCCTCAAACCCAGCAACTTCAAAGACTTGCCCGATACCTCACAAATGGTTCGAGGCTCTGCGGCTATATCTGAAGCGAACGCTGTCGATCAACTACCGTTCGCATCGATTATGGCGATCGTGACGTCATATAAATACAGCATTAACACATGGACCCCGGCGATAGTCAGCTTCGTCGTGGACACCGCTCAGAAGTTGTATGCCAATAAAAAAGACAAATTCCAACTGGCCCCGTTGCATATTATACCGAAAATTGCTATCGGACATCAGGTAAATTAATTCTGTTTTTATTGTTATTGTCCGAACTTCTTTAACTAGAGTTTTTACACCAACCGACTCGTTTATTGCTGTTTTCATATCAACATCTGGTTCCGGTAAAGTAGATCACTTTGTATGTGCTATTGCGACAAGTTGCGGTATACGTACTCATAAAAGTCATGGCATTACAAATTTTAAAAGTCTGAGCCTTTAGTTAGGCGTCTGAAAATCTGCCGCCGCTGTTAGAAATAACATACTCGATAAAAGAATGATTCTTGATTTATGCTGATCCTGAGATCTATCGCTTTTTGGGTATTGAGTTTTTTGGGCTTTTTGGGTACCTGTCCCGATGTTTGTCATCTTCCAATGATCTACTTCTGCTTGTCCTACAAAGTTGAAATTTTCCACGTAGCTTCACTTTTTTTTCGTGGTGCGTCCAAGATCGGCAACAAGCGAACTTCTAAACGGTTCACTGGACGGACGTGATTTATTGGTCACGTATTGAATGCATTAAGATCTTTCTGACGACAATAAAAGAATTAAAAATGCTTTAGTTAAAAACTTATTTTTAATTATTACTAGCGGCCAGTCCGGGTTGGTAAAACCATAAGAAATTATAAGAAGATCTTCAGAAATCACACTATCTATTGGTGAAAACCGTATAAAAATCCGTCCGGCAATTTTAGATCAGTTTATCGCGTTCATACAGATAGATGCGACATGGGGATCTTTAGTATGGATTACACCCAAACCAATCAATTCCAGGCATACCACGCCAACATCGACGTGGTAGGCGAAGGCGTCTCCTGGCAAATGGAAGAGATTCTCGCGAATAAATTCCTGACGAAGTACGACCGCGGCATGATCACCACCTCCAACTATAGTTGTGCGTTCTTCAAGCGAGCCGGGCTTTATTATCTGTTCGATGGCAGCAGCTGTAACGCCATGGGCATTAGAGACGGGAAGGACAAGGGCAAGGCCTGCTTCCTGAGGTTCAAGACCTTGCATGATCTTGTTAGCAGGTAAATTTACAGGCACATTAATATTATAATCTAGCGGGCCGTTCCCGCTTCGTAATAATATAAAACCAAAATAAGTTACGCAGCTAAACCTTCCTCGGGAATCGCACTATCTATCCGTGAAAAGCGTACAAAAATCCGTCTGGTAGTTTTTGAGTTTAATACAGATAGACAGACGCAACAGAACCCCTGTCGCGTTTGTCGGAAGTATATTTTTATAATAACTACGTAAAGGATGTGAAAATATGTCTGTTTGTCCTTTCATATGTAAATCACAGGCGAGCGTCTTTCCTAGCTTAGGCTCCAGCGAGTCCACATACTTGTTTGTGGAAATGTATCTGTTTTTTCTGTGGAAATGTATTTTTTTATATCATTTTCAAGAGTATATATTCAAATATGAAACTTTATGTTATTTTTCCAGAGTATTGTTCAACAAGGACGGAAAAAATGAAGATCAACAATTCATTCTAAGTAGAATTTTAGTACGGAGACTTATGAGTGAGCCGCGGATGAAGTTGCCGGAGGACTACGACTACCAGACAATGAAAACTAAAAATAAAAAATCCAAATCGTCCCTGGCTCCGTCATCGAACGACAAGAAGACCACGTCGTTGGAAGTGTCGGACGTCAAGAGCCAGCCGGCCCTGGGCTACCAGCTGGTGGACGGCGTCTACCGCGTGGAAGGTACCACCGCACTCAAAGACAGGAAGAAGACTACCGACGTCAAATCCTGCCATTTCGTCAGTTTGATAGCGATGCTGATGGCGGCCATGCATCCCATCCGCACCTGGGATCAGCTCATGGTGGACACTTGCATAGAAAAAGGGCTAGAGATACACGAAAAGGCGACCAACTTGAGTGTTTGTGAAAAGAGAGTAATAAAAAATGTGCTATTGGATGGAAAATTTATCAACATAAATATAAAGAAAATTATCGTCGTCAATGAGAACCCCGAGAAGAGGCTCGAGCAGTATTTGAAAGCTGTAATGAGGAGACTGCGGTACGTTATAATAAGATATCCTCAGTGCAGTATGGTGATCTGTCAAACAGGCGGATATTTCCATTTGTTCGACCCCTACCCCCCGCCCTCCGAGGACCCCGATCCCAAAGCCGAGGAATCCAAAGCGGCAGCAAAGTCCGATGCGAAGGCTAAGGAAGACGAAGGGAAAAAGGGAAATCCAGTCGCCAGTTGGACTCTGTATCGTTCCATGGACGCTCTGATGCGTCGCATAAAAAAGGTCGTCAGTTGCAAAGAAATGGACAACCCGGAGTTCTACACGTTCGAGCTGACGTCGGTGAAGAACGCGCCGCGGCACGCTGCCATGAATTACAAGTTGAGCCCGCTGTTCCGGCCCGATGAGAACCCCAACCTGCCCTACCTCAAACGCCGCAAGGTG
Organism: Plodia interpunctella; assembly: GCF_027563975.2. Lineage (NCBI taxonomy): Eukaryota > Metazoa > Arthropoda > Insecta > Lepidoptera > Pyralidae > Plodia > Plodia interpunctella. The sequence continues at coordinate 6,338,752 of NC_071302.1, read as the reverse complement.
CGTCCCGCCGTCGACGAGAAGATGTACTGGCTCAACATCGAGGTCATACCCTGGTCCCGAATGAGCCCCGTCAACGATCTGGGCTTCGAGCGGGGGACTCCGAGGACTAAGTGGAAGGACTGGGATATCGAATTCCCTGGCGATTTGTACTCCCTCTGGGGAACCATCCATCCGTTAGACACTAGATTTAGTGAGAAAAATAGAGGACAACAATACTTGGCCACCAGTGTCGTCGCACTAATGATGACTGAAGCGTGCAACTTCAGCGCATGGACCGGTAGTTTCCTCGACGGAATCGTTAAAGGCGGAGATATGTATCACACTAAGTGCCTACAGAAAATAGGCGGTAATAAAAACCATGAGATCTCCTTGACCGATTTGAGTCCCAAATTCGACGATATGTTCCCATACAGTTTTTCGGTTAGGTTTGATAAAGTTATATTCGGGTTCGTTTATAACATGTTTCCGGATCGTTTTAATTTGAGTAAGGCGTTGTCTTACTTTTTTGAGAAGAATAAACTGGGGATTTTGACCAGTCCGAGCAAAAACTTGGCTTTCGGTAAGAGTAAAGGGTCGTATTTCATGTACGACTGCCAGAGTTTCGGCGCCCCGGTGTTCAGCCCGGGCCAGGGCGCCTCCTACATGCTCAAGTGCGAGAGCCTCAACAGACTCGTGTACTGCATGACCATGACCCTCAACTTCAGAAGACATGGCCAACAATTCCACTTGTATAGCGCATCTGTATCATTGAGTGAAAGAAGCAAATGATAACGTGAGTCTGTAACGCAATTATCAGTGACAAATAAAACTTTTTTTTTATACAAAGGTGTATATTTTTTAATGTCATAAGTCTGTCAAGCTTTCTTGTAGTAGGTACTATTCATTACTAGTACAGCTGTATAAAAGGGAGAGGACGAAAAGGAAGAGTATATCATTATTTCAAATAATTATTACTTCCGGGCCAGTTTAAAGTTTAAGTTCAAAACGCATAAGTTCGTTTCGAGCAACGGAACCCTAAAAATAAAAATTTGGTCCATGAAGATACTACAATAGAAGGTACCTATATATTTAAAAGGGTATGCTCTGAAAAATCATTGGAGTGGCTATTGAGGTCCATGTGTTTCTACGTTTCGCCTTAACATTATAAATATGTAGATGGAGGAATGGCACATAAGCTACATTTTATCCTTTATTCTTACATACTATACAACAAAGTACTCTGTCGCGCCTGTCTTCGCGATAAACTCAAAAACAACTGCAAGGATTTTATAATTGATTATGTTTTTACCCGAGCGAAGGCGAGACGGGCCGCTAGTGAAAAAATAAGTAATTTCGAATTTTTAAATAATTTAATTTTTGAAAATAAATTCTAACATAGGTAGTCAGCCCATTGGTTCAAGCTTCTCTTCCATTGAACAAATGTATTAATGCGTAATACATTAATAGGCAGTATTGATTTAACTAGATGGTTAGTTATGAAATAGAGGCCTACTAGATTACAAATTTATGTGTATGAATATGTATGAATCTTCAATGTGATACGGGCAACAGATTTAGTAGCTGAATGATCACAAGATGACATGTTTCTAATCAAATATAATTATTATTGGTAATATTAAGATGCTTTCTTCCTTTTTTATAAGTAAATTCAATGTTTGAAATAAAATGATGTATATTTTAAAACTAGCTTCCAGAATAGAATCAAAAATTATTTATTATCCTCAGTTTTAGTAAGTTACAAAATAACAAATTGCTTTTATAGACCAATCAATAAAAAGCCAAAGAGTTCAAAGCTTAACTAAAATGCAATGTGTCTTTTCATCATGGTTTTATTATAACTGTAAAAACCTTAATACATAATGTACTGTCAAGAGTTAAATATTAGCATTATCACTACATTCATTTCATTCAAGATCTGGTAAGTTTTCATCATCTGAATCACTCTCCAAGTCATCAAAGGAAGGCTTGTCGGGCTTATCACCGCCGGCGCCGCCGCCGCCCATAGACCGCAACATCTCCTCGAGGTCGTAAGCGTTGCCGGTGTCGCCTTCTTCATCATCATCCTCATCTCTCCATTTATTGAAATCTATTTTCAGGTAATGTGGCTTCTTTTTATCCTTGGTAAGGTTCGGCCAATATGAGGCGTCTTTCTTTTCTTTACGAAGCACCATTTCTATGCACCTCCCTTTATTTACAAAACCGCTATTTTCAGGAACCACTGCATCGTATAGCGGTATTGTGACCTCGTGCACTTTATTGTCTGGCACGTTGACGCCTTTGAAATAAACTGAGTCCTTTTCTATTTTAATAGTAGGATCTTTTGACTCCACGCTGAATGTGAGCAATATGTCTTCTTTACGTTGAGCCCATAATACAGGAGGTGGGACTGCTGCTTCGCCCGACATCTTAAATATTTGATTTTTCTATTGTATGATAAGACACCACGTGAAATAATTGATTTACTGCAGGCCAAAACTACAAATTCGGCACACAATTTGATATTCTATTCTTCAGTCACACCGACTCGCCGATTCATTTATGGAAACTGGGGTTACCATATAAAAAATATAATAAAAATATACACTACAATTTTTTTTAAAGACTTCAAGTTTTTGGTAAATTTTATTTTCGTAAAAATAAAAGGACTGCTGTGTTAATTATTCATGTATTTTATTTGATTCAACAAGAGAAATATTTTTTAACCGAATTTCCCTCTTAGACCATTCTAATATCTGTGCCTTAGAATCATTTAAATAGTGATGGTGTTGTAACATTTCTACCAAATAGCAAATTTCCATATAATGGTAATATTCGAGAAGTGTCAAAAAGTCAATATCTGTTCGAATACACGTACTAAAAATATGTTTTTATTAATTTGCTTCCAGAAAAATCTATATACGTTAGCTTCCAGAAAAATCTATTAAGTAGGTACACAGACATTTATTTTGGTTAGGTACATTTATCTATATATTTTTAATAAAAATGTGGTATGTAATTTTTTTTATTACCGTATTTGCTCTATTCATTTGTAGGTATGTATACTCACCGTAGATAGATTTTATCCTTTGTCAAAATGCTTTTTACACTGGGCCCCAAGACCATTACTTATTCCTTCCTAATATTTATATACTAGCGCCCTTGTAGAAAGTGCACAAATAACATCTACACAAACCAATATATGCACATTGAATTATCTGTCTTATCTGAGTGTGCCCCGTTTCTTCCCAGCCGCAAAGCGTTGGAGGTATACGGCTTTCCTACTTTGTCATCTCCACTTCGCAATGTCATGCGAATAATACAGTTGTATAAGAACATTACAAGTTAATAGAAGGCATGTTTTGGTTAATACCTCCTTGACCTTTGATACTGCCGCGCCCTTCTGATAACATGAAATTAGTGTATTTTAGGCACATATATATAGTATCAATATCTACCATACACTAGTATCAAAACGCATCTTGTAAGAAAAAGAAGAATAAATGTGGATGGCATGTAGGTATCTTGCATTATGTCTTTATGAGTGCGGGCTCCAGCATTATCTTTAGCTTCATGAGTACAGCGCAAGCACCAACTGGGTGAGCGGTCTTCGCATACTGGGAAGTTGAAGAAATTATAGTACTAAATATTAATAAAACAAAAGTCATATTTGAAAGTGTATTACAATAACAAATGAAGTGACTAGTTTAGATAACGACTTTATGGATCGGCACTATTTTTTACTTTTATAAAAATCACAGATAATATTAATTGCGAAACATTTCTTAAAATAATGTCGCTATATTAACATCAATATTAAAAACAACTTACGATTTAAAATGGATGGAAATTGGATATTTTGACTTCTTGTGCAATAAATATTATTTTTAATTTTAGCGTCGGTTTTCCATTTTAGATCCCTATTATACCGTAAATCAATGAAGAATAGACGAGCATAACTAAGGTGATTGCGACGTGGTCATTGTATTTCTTATATTATAGTTTAGAACCAATTAAAAAATATATTGCTTGCTGTTTTGAACGTCGCAATCACATTATTTAATTGAATGCAAACAGTTATTGTAGATTAGTCTAAGGCAACCAGTCTTCTACCAATTTACAGAATCTTAACTACGTACAAACTTACTACTGAAACACTTTAATTGGCAGATTGCCTTTTATATGATAAAAGATTTAGAAAATCATTTCACTTATACTATAAAAAAATCTAGCTTATACTTATGAAATAAAAAATACATTATTTTGAATAAAAAAGATTTGGCTATTTTTAAAAGTAAGACTATTTTAACCAATTTAAAATGAGTTCTCTACTCTACATTTTGAGTATAGTTTGAAAAGGATGAAAAAATACAAGAAGACTAAACATGTGCATACGCCTTATGCATAATTAGAATATAATTAACTGGCATACAAGTGAGTAAAATACTATTTAAAATTTATTGGTAAGTTCATCACTCAAAGATCGTTATCACTGTTAAATACCACTATTAAAATCTAATGAATAAACATCACAGACGGATTGTAAACATATAAATTCACACATTTCCAATGTAATTGGCAACAAAATGGAGAACATACATCATACAAGGCATTTTAAACAATATAATATTAAGATTATTTTTTTAAATATATTTAGATCGATTCTTTACATCTTTAGCAGTAGTCATGGAGTCATTGACGTCAACATATGATGAAGAATTATTTTCATATTTTGACCACTCAAAGTACCGACTACGAGTGCTTATTATATATTTATTACAATAAATATTGCAGTAGATATTGGCAGTTTCATTTAAATTTAAACCTCTGGTTGGAAGACAACGGTTTCTTTGACGAGCGTGTCCGCTTGCTGCCAACAACTTTGAGAACACGTGAATATTAGAACTGAGAGGAAGTGAAGATGTGAAATCGGCGTGTTGTGAGGGTGAAGCCGAAGTGTTTCCGCGAATTCGGGCACGAGTTGCAGTTCGCAGATGAGGGGGGAGGCGCAGCGGGGGCATTTAGAGGGGGAGGGGGCCTCGGGGGACGCGCTGGGCAGGGGGGCGCCCAGCAGCGGAGGCTCGTCACGGGAGTATCTGAAACAGTAGGTTGGAGATTAAAAAGAGTGCTAAAGGTTCATAAGGTCCCTAAGTGCAAGAGAGATAGACATTGATGAATGATTTGATCCAACGCGTCAGTTATTAATGTCAGTACCATGTCATGTCATACCATAAACAAATATTGATAACTCTCCTGTTACATAAGCTTCTACAATAATTAACCTTTTGCGTTTGTTAGAAAATTCGTTAGCGGTAGCCTTAGTGTAGGATTAAAGATATTTTTTGTGAATGTTCAGAGGAAAACTATACCATTTATCTTTATTTACATGTTTTGCGTGGCAGTTTGATCTTTTATATTATGCCAGCTCTTCACTACCGCGGATCAATACGCCAAAACTGGAGGATACGGCACACATTGCAAACTATGCAATGTTCTTGTTCATGGCATTTGTCTGAATTCGGCGATAGTCTGTAGCCGGCATTATGTTTCATAGGACAAATGGGACACACCGGGATGAGAGAGAGAGAGAGAGAGAGAGAGAGAGAGAGAGAGAGAGAGAGAGAGAGAGAGAGAGAGAGAGAGAGAGAGAGAGAGAGAGAGAGGTGATATAGTACCTGAGTATTTGATGCGGGTTGCGCCTCAACCGGCAGAGGAAGGCGTGCAGCAGGCGGTCGCCGTGCGCGGGCGCCGCGTCCTCGTACGCCTCCTCCTCCGCCGCGCCCGCCGCCTCCGCCCCCGCCCCCGCCCCCGCCCGGGGTCCCAGATCTGAAACCGATACCACACTTGATGAGATTCAGACAACGACGGCCTTCTTGGCGTAGTGGTCACCACGCCCGTCCGTTATATGGATTCCCAACGGGGGGTATTTATATCACCCGTTTCTGTGCGCGTTGTGTCCACTGGACCTGCTATACAAGCTTAGGGCTTAGTGTGGGCTGTTGAGTGTTCTCCAGTTATTTTAAAAAAACTGTTTTTTGATGACCAAGATGAGGACGAAACAGCTGCAGACAATGTGAAATACGTAACTTCATATTTGTTTAAGTACCTATATTTCCATATTTGTTATGTTTACAAAATAAATTATGTATATTAATAATTTTGATTTCCAAAATTTACAACCTAGTAGTAGAGGAGTGCTCAATTCAAGCTCTCTCTGTTTCGATTTTGAAATTCGACTGTAGGAACCACGTAAATAAGTTGGTTGACCATACTACTACTTTATTTATGTTACTTAACAAAAGTAGTTTACCATTTTCCCGTTTGTATTTGTTGAGCAGATCTGTAACTTTATCATCATTGTTGGATGTGGTCCTCCACTCCTCCTCCACATAAATATATTTAGGAATAAATTGCATCGACCCACATATTAGTCGACTCCTTACATCGGGCGGCAACTCTGCTGTCTACAATGAATATAAATATTTTATTAAATCACATTTACTATGAGATTATTTAATTATAGACCATTTAATATATAAAAATAACGTTTTTTTTATTTGTCACTACCAGTAACTGTACTATGGCGTAGTGGTCGCCTATCTGCTATTTGAAGGTCCTGAGTTTGATTCCCAACCCAGGTAAATATTTGTACTTGTGATCACAGATATTTGTTTATTGTCTGTCAGATTGTGTGGATTGGGTCCTTATTTAAGTGGAGAAAAATATGATCCTCACTTGATGTAACAAAGCTTGGATGTCATTAGATGGAGCAGTGGGCGTGTCCACAATCACCAGCCCCGGCTCATCGCCGCCTTCCAGCTCGGCCGCCGCGGCGGGGACGCCTATCGCACCCACAGCTCCTAAAGATTGTAATTGATTTCAAATTAGTAGATAAGCACTAGATTATAGGAGAAATTGAATAAGTGAATATCTGTACATTCTTTTAAAAAATTAATTCACCTACATTAAAGAATTTATATTTGTTTTCATGAGTATCAACAGAAAATGTCTGATGAAATTGACATAATACATACCTTGTACTGGTGACATGTTAGCATTATGTGCATCAAACATTTGAAGGTTACCCAAAGCCTGCTCCACAGATTCCAGTTCCAAAGAGTTGCTTTCATCATCTTCATCAGAATTCCTGAATGAGTTAAAGAACAAAATAAACAAAATTATTTAACTATATTTTTATTTTATTTATTAGTTCGAAGAAGGAAGAGATCTTCATCTGAAAAATTATTATTTATTTATTTTTGAGATTTGGAAAGTTGTAGTTCAGATATATCAGAACTAATATTAAAACTTTACCTTTAGGGCTTGTATCTTTACTGATTGGGCTATTGCTGTTACGATACCCAAGTAGCAGTGATACCAACTTGTTTTTGAGTTAATTCTATCTATAATCATATTCCTCATCAATGAGGGTGTATCAATTGACATGTAAAAAATAATAACACCTTGACAGTGTTAATACAGTTGTTGTCATTAACTTTTACGGTTCACAACACTAGCCATTATTAAATTAATTCTATGCAAATTGTACCCTTTGGTAGATGAAAAAAAAAATTAAAATAATATTGTGACACCTTTGCATAGCAATATTGCAGGCACTAAAAGCATTGTCAATATTCATAACATTGCCGTTTGCTGTATCTCCATTGTCATTCTCATCCCACTCATCAGCTCCACTGCACCATGACGAGTTTGTGTCACAACTCGGCATAGCAACCATTGTGTTCGAGTCTGTACTTGAATCTTGAATTTGACTTCGAACACATAGCCAACTGAAAATTTTGATTTTATTTTTACTTTGGTTCTCAATTGTTGTTAGAAATGCTTACAGTATCATAAAAATAAAAAATGGTCTGTGTCTATCATTATTTTTATCTCACCTTTCTGATTGAATCCAGCAATTGGGACTGATACAAGCAAATACATATAATGTACGATGGTAAATGGAATGTTCAATCGGCGCGTAACACTGTACGATCAATAATCTGTGCAAACCGCACAATGGGCATTTCGAAGGAGGATGTATATTTGCCAATGGAGGCCAATCCTGAAAAATAAATAATAATATACAGCAATTTTCTTTAAAAATCACATTTTGCCTTTTTTACTTACTGGTAAACCACCGATTTTATTGACTGTGTAATTCAGTAGTGATTGCGTTTTATCATTAATGATTTCTTCTTCATATCCCAGATAAATTTTGCCTTGCAGTTTCGCCATAATTATTCATAAAATAATATTTTTCAATATTTTAATTCAATAATAAAAAACACCGATTTTCCGAAAATCTTGAATGAAAATTGGGGTTGGGGTTGCTATTTGCTATATTTTTTTTTCTGAACTGAAATGATTTTATTATTTCATTTATGAAGAAGGGTAGATCATTAATTTATGTAATTAGGTATAGGTATTATTAATAAAAAAGAATCACACTTTAAGCTAATAATCACACTTTATGTTTTATCTTTTTCTGTCAATATCAAATATTATGAAGTGCGATAGTGACAAAACATATTTTAATGTATTAAAACTTTTTTATGAGTAACGGGGTAAATAAAACATTATAATGATGAGAAAATGTGTTTCTTTGAACTAATTTTAAGTAAGTTATTCAGAAAAATAAATCTGAGAACGAAGAACAGATTATTGCAACGTGCAACCCTGATTGTCACATCTGACATATGCACCTTGTAATGCACCACACACCATATATAATGACAGTGATGACAGATTAATGACAAAGACAGATTGTCAGTTGTCAGCATTGCCAACAACGCAAACGGTAAGAAATGATCGTACCAACATTGTATCAAAATGGCAAACAGAAAAACAAGAAGTCAAGATATATACTTATAAAATTAAATTTTAATTAATAATATATTTTTTTAAACATTCATTACAATGATTTAATTATATTTTAAACACATATATACAATATAATCGATACGCAAATTACAAGCAAAAGTAATGGCAAATCACAGTACATACAATAGACGGAAACGTAAATTATATCTACACCGAAACCTTCCTCAGGAATCAATTGGCGAAAACCGCATGAAAATCAGTGCAGTAGTTTTTGAGTTTATCACATCAGACGGACAGACGCGGCAAAAAACTTTGTTTTATAATAAAATATAGGGAAGGATGATTTTTGCACTTAGATTGGGAGGATACTTAGATTTAAAAGGGAGGGATTTGGACTAGATGTCAAAGGGTTAAATTTTTTTATTAAACTTAATTTTTCGTTAAAAAACATTCTTCAACGTAGGTCTGCCATTGCAATTCACAACACCATATAAGGTGGTCAATTTTTGCCAGTAGGTAACGTCACAGAATATATAAACAGTAGGAACACTTTGGAAAAGCCATTATTAATTTGATTAGTCATAAGTAAGCCTTGAAAGTATTTCATTGAACTTATTTGGGTAGTTAAAAATTATGCAGTAAATTTCGAAATGAATCTTCAAATTTGAGACCGATCAGACAACTACTCAAATAGGAAAAGGTTATTGCAAAAAATTGGTCACCTAAATGTCACCAACATTACCCCAACTAGGTGAATACCTATGGAGTTAATACTAACTAGGTACCTATGCCGAATTTATTTACCGAATGTTTTTGTTTGTAAGACAAATTTGTTTCTCAAATCTGTTAAATAAATTTGTAACCTATTATATTTAGGTACCTATCAGTAGAATCAATCTGGACAAATAGGCAGCTAGTTCACACTCCATATCTATTAATTATGGTAGCAGAGCGTAGTTTAGAACTACGGAAGAAAGAAAATAATCAACAAAGGAAGAATAAGACAGAGTTTTAATTTAGAAATATATTATATATATTATATATATAATATTCATAGGAAAGATTTTTAAGGAGAGTGACGGTTGTGTTTTTATAATAATCGTCATAGCAACGAGATTGTCTCTGATTTATATTTTTAGAGCATTAAGCCTTCTTTAACAATATCCACTATAAAATACCTACCTACCTGGCAAGGCTAGGATAATGTAATTTTCTAGACCCTCACAAAGTAAAAAAACAGTAGGTATGTAATAAAGTTGTGGCTCCTGAAAAGTTTATTTCTTTTAAAATTAAATGGTATACCCAATGGTACCAATGGTATACACAATGGTATACCTAATCCAAGTAGGTCAGACAAAATTATGTAGATCATTGGTTGTACGTAGATATCAGATTAAGCTGAATAATGGCTCTAAGTTAATTGATGTCCATTTGTTTATCTACCTAAATTTATTCATTCTAGTTTATTTTGCAGCTATTTTTAACCATAGGTACTTAGGTACTTTAAAGGGAACTTACTCTAAGTTACAGCCGCTATATTTATATATAGCATAGCTTTAATTTATTCTCACGAGATCAAGTTAAAGCAGAATCTTAATCGCATTTAGAGAAAATTACTTTGAATTCATGATCAGTTCACGTTATTACGTTGCAACCTAGGAGTAAGGCCTGCCTCTTTCAAAAACACAGTTACCGTTTGACCTGCATCCTGGCGATTTCTTGACCATATTAAGATTTTTATGGAGCGGTCATTGCCCAACGATACGCATACGTAAACTTGTGTGGGAGACCCAACTTGTGAGCCGACAATACATTTTCTTCCACGACAGATATTCACCGGTTATCTTGGCGAGAAGTAGCCAACACTGACTTGTTAGTTAATAAACACGTTCATTTTGAGTTTGTGTTAATCGAAGACATGGAGTCTGTTAAAAAATTATATATTTGCGCTGTAGTTCTGGTACGTAAATTAGAAATAATCTAAGTCATACCTGGTAAAAATAGTGGTACAAAAAAAAACGATATTTCCGGTTACATTTTAGGATATGACGCCCCAAAGCCTTTCTTAAAAATAAAAAAATATTTTAGATCTCTTTGATTAACGGCGAACGCTCGATTATCCCTCGTGATGATTTAACTAAAAACACATATTTTGAGTGGCAAATCATGTATTTGATCAGGTAGTCCTGCTGGCTGTTCCTCTATCAGCGCAAGTGAGACCCTCTCGCTGTCCTACCAACAAGATAGCGCCACATAGAAGAGTTCCAAACTGGCAGACCAGAATCCGAGGTCGGACCTTCGGAGGAGCATTCATAGACTTGCTGTCTCACGACGGGGTGAGGCCTCAGGAGCTCCCACAAAATAATCTGCAAGAGAAACCTCAAGAGGACGATCCAGATGATTGCGGAGACATAGAAGATTATGATGAAAACGATTTGAGCTTAGGTACTTACCTAAGTTTAATACCTATATGATTTTTTAAAATATCTATATGAATTTTAAAGTCGGAAACGTGCATGTCTATATGAATTTTAAAATCGGAAACGTGCATGTCTATATGAATTTTAAAATCGGAAACGTGCATGTAGGTAAATACTCTACTATTACTCGTAAATTAAATAGTTTTACGCAGAACATAGGTAATTTTTTTCACCAACAAACATCTAAAGTAAACTACTTATTTCCTCTGGTCGATAGAATAAAAAACATGGCCTGTGTGGAATGGGGTAGATTAAAAAATACATCAAAATTTACTTTGTAATAACTTCCAATTTTTTTAACAAGTAAAAAATCGTCTTTGTTTTGTTAACTAAATATACCTAGCAGATGAAATATAAACTTTCGCATACTTTTTCGCAGTAACGCAGAAACTACACAAAAGGCAAGGCAAGCAGCACCAGCGCTTCTTCTTCAACCTGTTCAACAAGCCTTCGGATACTCTGACGACGAGGACGCGGCCTCCGACCACGTCTTCCCTGCCTCCCGCCCTCCCCCCTCTGCCGTCATATTCGGCAGTCTCCCCCTTCTGGTCAGGGGGCTTGTTCGGAAGTAACCCCTATCGCCCGCCACGACCTGAGAATCCATCAGGTAAATTTTTTCATCGACTATGCTAGGAATGGACGTGGCGTGTGGTCCCGCCCTAGAATAGGACCACTCCAAATCCTCCTGTGAATGTCATCGGCTATTAAGGGACACATGACTTAACAGTTGATAGGCCACAATAGCACCTCCAAAGAGGGTTGACGTTAGACCGACAGCCGGCTGTAAAAGCATAGCCAAATCTTTAAAATCGAATGATCGTATTTCTTTAGTCTTCGCTATAAATTGATAAAAACGTGATGGTGGCGCTATTGTGCCCTAGTCATAAGTTTATCCTTCGATTTTCTGTTTCTAGATAGCATCAAACCTGTCCATGAGCATGAAGCATCAGAGAGCCAGACCACCTACTGGCCAAGCCTAGTCGGGGGTCCCCTTGGGAACATAGTAGGTGCCTCACCAGCCATACCCACCTTCACAGCCGCTGCAATAACGACTCCGGGCACCCACACAACTGGAACCAATCCACTAAGATATACTCGACGTCCTAGGCCCACATATCCAAACAGTGGAAACACAGTTGTAAGATCGTTTGTAGATTTGTTCATTTAAAATAAACTTCTTGAAATTACGAGTAACATTCGTTGATCATCTTTGCATAACACATGGAATTGACCTTTCATTGTTTTATGTCGTCACAAAATGGCAAATAATTCAAGCGTAACCTTCGCAGAAAATATCAAGCGTTAACCTTTCGTCGTCATTCTGAAAGTGTCTTAAGACGTGAACACAGGAACTTTAGCTAGGATACATTTGCAAGGAATTTCGCTAGACTTCCCATATTATCGTGACTAATTAATCAAATACCATCTACCTACGTAGTATTGAGTGTTGTGTAGTAATGGAAAACGCGTGACAGTCTCCACTTAAGGACCTGAGGCTCGAGGCACGTGTCTGTATTTTGAGCCATTTTAATTCATTAGATCATTATATATATTGGTGATATCACCGACGACGGCTAGGTCTGAAATGTAAAATTTAGCGCGGCAAAAGTGTGAGTGAGACTCGCGGAGTGGTTGTGTGGTTTTTTTGTTGTTCTACACCCTCAACATGTCTAGTGCAATTTTGAGTGCAATTGCAGCGGTAATATTATATGCATTGATTTGTATAAACGGAGGTGAGCTTTTTTAAATTATTTTATTATGTGACACTTCTTACTTTTATTAATTTATATATAAGTACGTTTTATTTAATGTGTGAATTCATAAATTACCTTTGTTTGTCTACTCATTTATCACATAGATCATTGCATCGATCAGTAATCATAGATATCTTGTGCCAAAATTAAACGATACGTAAGTTGACAATTTATTTTTGTTGGCTTTGACTATCTATGTACACTTTATATGTATAACATTAACATATAACAAGTTACCTAGGTATTTTTATATTTATTATTACTATATATTTGATATATGCAATTAATTATTTAAAAAACTGTTAAAAAAATCTAAAAAGATTTTATACAAACCACCAGCTCGCTATAAGAGGCGGGAAATTATTTTCTTGTAAGGCCCTTGTAAATTAAACTTTTCATTAACAAACTAATTTACTTGTGAAGTCAGTTATATACGTAAATGTAGGTACTTAGAAAAAAATTACCCATTATATTTGTAGGTAAATAGAGTAGAAAATTAAAAAAAAAACACCTGTAACCAAATATTTCTATGTAATTTGCGATACCCTACTTATAGCGAATTATCGGTGCAAAAAATTGATCTATCTAGCTAGATAGCTGTGATTGTGACTGTCTTTCAAGTAAATACAAATAAATGTATACCTGTAATAAAATGGGTATACGGCTTTTTTTGCATAATTTATTCACATATTCCGAAATAAATTTAAAGCAAGTAAGTACCTATCTAAAAATTAAACAAAAAACATATTCGAGATCCTCAAAACACTGGATCTAAGGTTGGTAATGTGGATTTTTAATTTTGTTGTGGTGTGGTTATATTTTATTTCAGATACTTATTTTACTACTTGTTCTTCTCTAGACCTATCTATCGATTTTTACATCTAAAGAAACCAATTGGTTTAGTAGTTCCGGAGTGATGTTTGTATTGATTGATAGGATAGTGAGGACCAAGTGTATTTTTATAGAGATTGTTCACTAATTTTAATTCTACCGGTCAAAAGCGAGTTAGACTTTCAATGTGTAAAGAGAAAAAAAATTGAAGAAAAAAAAAAACAAAAATACCTATTGTAGGTAAGTAGTTATTTCGTTAATTTGTTGTAGAAATAGAAACGAATCCTTATCTAGAAGCTCTAAAGGCAAGGCCATGGGAGAGCGTGCAGGATTACGTTATGGTCAGGCCAGGGGCATATATGTTTTATTGGCTTTACTACGCCGACGGCACCAGCGTGGGCGCGGATGACAAGCCTCTCATTATATGGATACAAGGAGGGCCCGGCCTAGCTGCGAGCATCGTTGCAAATTTTGGGGAAATTGGACCGCTCGATATGGACTTCCAACCACGAAATCACACTTGGGTAGGTATGTTGCTCAACTCTATGTAACGCTTAGCGATTAACAAAGTTTTCCGGAATCAGTCTTCTTCTTGGAATTTATATCATCTAATGTATTATCATATCATAGGGTCGCCTCCAGTAGGGAAATAATATAGCCATGACAAACCCAAAGAGTGCTTGAGGTACCTGAATGTGTTCAAGGATGATATGTGTGCCAATGATGTGACGACAAAAGATGGCAAAAATTATAGGGAAGTGGAGAAGAAGTAACAAAGCGGTCTCTGAGACCCGGGAAAACACTGAGATTAGACAGAGAGCAACATAGTTTCTGAATTGTTATAACCTCGTGTCATATTTTATTTCAGGTGAAGGGAAGGAATTTGTTGTTAATAGACCATCCCGTTGGGACTGGTTTTAGCTATGTCAAAAATAACTCACTGCTTGTAAAAAATGATAAGGAAATTGGTAAGAATATATTAACTACGAAATAAATAATTTATAACAAAATCGCACAAGATATCTATGCTAGTCTACACTACTCAAGTAGTGTCAGAGTGAAAAAAAACTTCCCTATGGAACAACTATACCTAGTTGAGCAACAAAACAACACACACAGGAACTTTTCTACTTTTCCCGAATTTTATGATAAACTCAACGGGAAGTAACCTATTTGTGATTCCGCTATAAAATCGCAAATTGAGACAATGGTCATATCTCTTGATTTTGCGTTGACTTATAAGTTTATTTTTTTTTTATTTAGCTGAAAGAAACCGTAGATCATGACTGACAGAATATAGACAACGACGTTATTACATATGGGTTTCGTTTATACCTATTATTGAGACATGGAACCCTAAGAATGTAAATAAGGTGTAAAATTAATTAAATCAGTAAGAAATATAATGAGACAATAAAGTTTGTAGCATTAAGTAGCACGTAGCGATTAGGATCTGTCGAGCATCTTTGCAAGTTGAGACTTGTGGGAAAGATGTTAATAACGTAATGAGACAATCACCATTGTTGCATCTTCCAGCTGTTGACCTCACCAAGGCTGTAAAAGCGTTTTTTAGAAGGCATAAAGAATTTCGCAATACGCCCACATATATTTTCGGACAAAGTTATGGAGGGAAAATGTGTCCACGGGTAGCATTTTATCTACATACGGTAAGTTTGCTATGCATAGGAGGCATTTGATATGCTAGGAGTTCCCCTTTAATGAAAAATTTAGATAGATAACAAATAAGAACGTATTGGTCATGAAAATTTGGGTATTAAATTAAACTTAAATTACTGGCGAAATAATTGTAAATATTGAGGTAATAATGGGTTAATTCATCGATATCGATGTTGGATTAAAGTGTGAAATTGTTGAAATTGCTACACAGATTGCAGATTGTAATTACAGAAGGTGCAAAGTTGCTGTTAAAGTTCATAATGTTACATTAGTATAATAAAGGAATCCTAAATAATGTATAGTGACAGCATAGTATCTGAGAGTAAATACCGAACGATCTTTAACATTTTTAATTTATGTAATAACTTACTCGCCCTACGTCGACGACGTCGACGTCGTCATGTGGGAATTATAAACAAAAGTGAATTAATTCATTTCAGGCCATACAGAGAAAGCGTTTGAAAATGAATTTTAAAGGAATTGGTATCGGTAGCGCTTGGGTGGATCCGAAAGAAAGCACAATGATGTTTCCAGAATTCATGTACATGATGGTAAGCAAATGTCGAGCACTTTATACTACTTATTAAAATTTTTATAAATACTGGTTCTTCAGTTCGGGTGCTACGAATCATAGACTGTGTGACCTGTGTCTGTCACAGTTAGAAAGATAAAGCACATTTCCATCTATCCATGTTATATGGCAATGTTATAAAAGTCAATGGCAGGTTAAATCGAAGGATTTTTAATTGTTAAGCAATTAAGTACTATTCAAAAACATGAGTTACTAACTGGTTATTTCTAGGGCATTATAGACCAGATCACATATCTGAAAAGTATGGAAGTAACGAAAAAATTCAACAACGCCATGAACAAAAAGGAATATGTTCAGGCGGACAAGTGGTATAATCTGCTTTTCACAACCATAGTGACGGAAATAGGAGGTTATGAGGCGAATTTCTACAACATTAACCGAGAGAAAACAGAGGCTGCCTTAGAGAGATTCGATGTTCAAGTAAACAGATATGTAAAGCCAGTGTTGCCAGTAAATCAAAGCATAGAATACTCATATACATCGGCACTTGTTTTTGACAATTTGAACATAAGTTTTCTATTCCCAACGACTAAGTTCTGTAAGTAGTTATTTATGTAACGACCTGTTTTTCTTAATTATGTAATATGGCTAAATTGTTTTTTTGCCAACCAAGTGACAACCTATAGTTTTATTTTAATTTCAGTAGAGTTTCTTCTAAATACGACGGATTTGAAAATTGCTGTTTATAACGGAAATTTGGATGTCATCACATCGTTAGCTGGTAAACCTACGTTTTAATTTCATTTAAAAGTAATTTATGCATGAACCAAAATAATTAAAATGTTTAGAGAGGTTATTTTTGCAGGAGCATCAAATTGGATTCACAAATTAAAATGGTACGGAGCAGAAGAGTTCAGGCACGCAAAAAGGCTCCCTATAAATGGGGAGAAAAATTGTTACTACAAAACGGCAAATCAATTAAGTTTCTGGTCTGTTTTCCGAGCAGGACATTGGGTGAGTTCTAATATAGTTAAATAATTATCTACAGAAAAAATATATTATAATATGTTGGTCCACTAAAGACTCAGAATAATTAAAAACCATATTTATATGTTGAAAGTGATCAGACCAATAACGTTTAAATTTAGCGTTGTCATTCGTCCATTCAGCAATATAAAATATGGATTCACTTTCCAGATTCCAGAAGACAACCCCGAGGCGATGGCGCATATATTAGACACAATGTTAGATTAATAATAATTTTAAATAAATATTATTTAAATATGAATTTCCGTTTATTCAAAGAATACGTCATTGATAAAATAAAGACGACATAATATTTTTTTTTATATTATCTAATTTGATGACTAGTTGCAAACTATATAGGTAATAAGTATTTTTCCTTACATAGCAAATAAAAAGCGAAAGTATTTAATTTCAATATCTATATATTGTACACGATAAATTATAGCACAATTTACACATATTTACATTTGAATATTGTTAACAATTCATATTTATACAAAACATTTCGAGCATCCACTAAATATGTACAATTCAATAATATATTTAAAATTACATACATGTCATAATTGTAATGCCATTTTTACCTATACGATTATTCATTATTAATCGTAAGAACTAAAATCGGTCAACATATGTAATAAATTCTATATAACAACTTCATATTAATTTAAACATTACAGTCTTAAGTAATTACATAAATATTTACCACTTACCTTCATATATGACGGAGATCGTTATACATATAAGGAATATATATATAGAGCTATTTTATAAAATTCTCGTCATTTTTATACTCATTTTGAAATAATAACTAGGCACTATTAATTTTATTACTATTACTTTAACTTTAGCGTTCAGTCCAAACGATTATTTTATAATAAACAAGTTTATTTATTTAAATATTTAAAATATATTTAATACATTTTCCTATCATATACATTATGTTTCGTTGCAAAATATTTTGTATTTAAACGGTATACCGTTTAATAAAACCACTCAAGACATGCCTCCACGGAATATTTTGTAATTGGTCTAAAATATATTTATTTATATTATACAAATTTATGTGTCTATGATTAAATTATCCCAAAGACAGTTTAATTTTGTTAATTTACGAGTAAACTAAGATATTTGTGGAAATGTATCTAAATAAATGCGTCTAAAACCAAACGATGTCGAAAAACATCTAAATATTTCTTTTTTTTTAATTTAAAAAATATCAAACGCTCGGCGAAGCAAATCAATTGATATAATATCTCATTAAATTATAGCAAAGTAGAGAATAATCATAATTATGTGACTTTCCATGGACAAAGGTTCTTTATGCACGGTTTTATTATGTGTTTTTATTTTTGTTCTGAATAGAAGTAGCAGAATGCAGAAATATGGACTATATACTTTTACCCTAGGAACATCCCATATGCCGCATCTGCCCATCGTAAATTGACATTGACTATAGATTGATGCACATAGTATCTAAAGTAGTAAAATAAATAAACTATGTCCCACAATATTTTGGAGCTGTCTAATTACACCGGTTCTAACTACAATATTATCTACGTAAGTCGAACCTCCGCGTAGCAACCGTCGCACACGCGCACCGGCTTGGTGTTGCCAGGAAGCGCCACTGACTTCTCGCTGCAAGCGCCGCAGAATATCTGCCCGCATCTTCTACAGTGATGCTGGAATTCATATATCACATCGATATATATATATGTATATATATTATAATCAGCACTCGGATCACAATCATAACCTGTTTTGATATACCTTTTGACTAT
The DNA here is from genome assembly GCF_027563975.2 of Plodia interpunctella. Taxonomy (NCBI): domain Eukaryota; kingdom Metazoa; phylum Arthropoda; class Insecta; order Lepidoptera; family Pyralidae; genus Plodia; species Plodia interpunctella. Next base: position 6,319,872 of record NC_071302.1, on the reverse strand, counting down.
GTACATTATGTACTTTTATATATTATTAGAAAAAAAACATTGTAAGAAACAATAATGGTAAGCCGATCTGACCAACACTGTTCAAATGAGTTTCTTTCGGCATTTCTTCTCAGCAGTGGTCGTCCCGAAATGCCAGTAGTTTGTAGCTTGTGAGAAATAACTATATAATATAAAAATTGACGAGAAAAAGTGCCTGTGAAGGTCTAATTTCTGAATAAATGATTTGGATTTGAATTTAAAGTTGGCTGTTAAAATGTGGTTAGATGATGTTACTGATATTAACTTATGTTAAATTTTGTTATGAATAAGAGGGAATATTTGATGTTCCGAGAGAAAAGGTTCGACGAGGATTATTTTTATTATAGATGCGCTCCATAGCGTACCATTTCTCGTGGAATGTCATATTCTTCTTCATAAAAATGTTAAAAGCTTAGGAAATATATACATTACAATATTTCATAGAACAAAACATATTTTAAGTTTAAGCAGGATTTGACTTTTTTTTAATGAATGAGAGAAAAATCATAACTATTTATTTTTGTATTATTAAAAAACGCTCATCTTCCATGCAATTTACCGCAATAATAGCAAGCTCAAGCTAACTATTCACATTTATTAGCATTATTAGAGAAACGTGTATTCGTATTGATCCTCATTCTGTGCCCGCTTTTACAACTGCATGGCAGCCTACTGTGACCTCATGACGTTACGCTAATACTATCGCTAACCAATAATACCAAAGATATAGGTAATAGGTACTATTCTAAACTATAACAAAACATACCTTCCGCCTAGTAATATTGAACTCCTTAACGCATGCAGTACACGCTGTTGCGTCTTTGTCGCTCGTCCACGTTGGAGTTTCATCACTGGTTGTGGCAACACTGGCTTCTCTCTCCAGCAGTTCTGCCAACTGCAGTTTGTTCTCGCTCAGTGTTGCCCCAACCTCTTCCAGCGTCTTCTGAGCTTCGCTGTACTGTGTTTTCAGGAGGTGTTGCTCTTCTTGCAAGGCTAGGTATTTCTGCGGTTTATAGAAAATATATTTTACAGCTCGATATATTATAAGCACTTCTACGGATAGCTTCCAACTAATAAGTTTAACTTTAATCAATCAGTCAACTATTAAATTAAAACACATGTTACTTTCATCTTGCCTGAAATATATTATACAATTTTGAAGATCCGTCGTGGTTTTAAAACATAAAAGTATAAATTAACTGACCTGTCCTATAGATTTTAGAGATTCCACTTCTTGTGTTAGCATTGATATTTTGTCTCGATCTCTTATCATAGATTCCTGTGAAATGTACAAATGTTGAATTATGTTTTGTCCATTCGACACCTACCTGGTGAATCTCTCTGTATTCCCGTTCGGTAGTACTAAGTCTACTTACATACAACAACTGATGAACAAAATATATGAATGTTTAATCTTCGTAAGTATTGTTAATACAGCGTGCTATTGAGTTACAGTACTCATTGGGAGGAAGATAGTTACAAACAACGAGAATTTTCCCCCCGATGTGTTACAAATCGCGTTGTATCTCAATGGGAACAAACCGTAGTTTGCAACAGCCAAACTAAGTATATCAACTAGGACTTGAACCGACTCACTAATTAATTAAAATTACGAATATCTGGGTTTGTTTGGTACACGTTATTGATGTTCCATAAAATCACGTACAGTAACTTTCTCTGAAGCCAATTGTTAACAAAATTGACATTTATATATTTTAATGAATCCTTGAAAATTTAGACTTGAACATCTGTCTATACAAAGATATTCCCATTTGTTCTAGCGATTGTGGTCCACTGGCCAAGACGCCCACTGAGATCACCCTGAGATCCCAGGTTGAAACTCAACTCGTGCCACTCGAGTTTATATATAATTCTGACTAATGAATAGTTTTCATAGATATGACCTCTTCATTTCAAAGATCATCACTACATGGGGATCCTAGTGAATTAACTCTGTACAAAATGGAATAGCCCACGAGCTATTCTATTGGCTGGCAGATCCATAAGCACTCTTAAGCACGCCACGGAGGTGGTATTTGTTTAATGCTGGCATACCTCACATGGCTATTCGATATTTGCAAAAACATACAACGCTTACTATTGTCGGGTATCAATCCATAATTCGCATCAAAACTACGCAATGTAAGTCGTTTATTTGCAAATACATATGACCCAATACCAATGTGAAGGGACAATATAAAATAATTACAATATACGTACTTGCAGGGATATCCTCCACTCGCGCTCAATCCTGAGGTCCCCCTCGGCCGCCACGGCCCTGGTCTCAGCCACGGCCGCCTTCTGACCCAGAGAGCGGGCGCTCTCCTCCAAACTCTTCCGGGCTAGCTTGTCTTCTTGTAACCTGTTTTATCCATCACTTCATTATGCCTATTACCTACTCTTTTATCTCTAAGTCACATCATATGTAGTGGCATCCGCCAGGTTGGTCAAAATCGAAAAAGTTTGTTCAGAAACTACATGCACTTTTTCAAGTCAAATTTCATTAACTATTGCATTTCGGCCAGTAATGATTGGCATCACGAATTTAAGCAGTGATGTAATTTTTTTATAGTTTATCGTGGAATTCTGTTGAAATATTTGGCTATAGACCCTTTTGGATGATATATAGTTTGTAGAAAGTGTGCAGTCTATGCACATACGATATCTACTCCTAAGCGGTGATGGGAGAGATAAAACCCATCTGTGATCGAAAAGTCTAGGTTTGATCCAAGTCGAACCAATGAGTTTATAACATTCCCATCGGACCCATTTTATGCACAATCATTACACAGTATAAAATAAAGTCAGTTCCCGCTCTTTATATCTTAAAAACTACGCAACGGATTCTGATGCGGTTTTTTTAATAGATAGAATGATTCAAGAGGAAGTTTTACATCCAAGTGCAATGTTTATACTGGATTACTAAACTATTTTTCATGGCTAGAGCTGTAGAGACAACTTATATTTTCAAAACAAAGTACCATATGCGTGTATTATGAGCAGATGTTACTGTGTTTCAAAATATATCCATTATTATGTTAAAATGAAAATATTCTATCGCAAATAAAAGTAAAAAAGAAATTTTAATTGCTATGTACATACAGTGTAAGGAGTTTCATAAATGTATTTTAAACTCATATACACATTGAATGGGTGCATAATCAATATTTTTGGCCGAAACAGTAATCACTAATACATATACACAATAATATATTTTCATTGGTCAGTTAAAAGCATGCAAAATTAATTAGAAAATTGATAACGGCAAACCTACACAATCAACATAAAATGAAAACAAGCGAGATTAGTCTCTGGTCAATAAAATACTGTGTGCGACTGAAATGCTTTATTATAAATAAGGCGGTTTACACATCTACGGCCTCCGAATTACAAAACTATTAAAAAGTAATCAAAGACAAACTGAGTATTAAATCATCAACAAGCTTACACAATAATTCTATAAAATTAATAGTTTTATATAATTTAAAATGGAACCAATGAGATCAGATTGCAGACATTACAAATTACATTCGTCACTTTTACAATGGATATCACTAAAAAGTATATAAATAATTTAATCTAAATTGAATATATTGGAGCTGCCTTGCGCTAATTCATTTTATATATTACCTAAATTAAGACGATAGAAAGGAGTACCTAGTATATAAGGTAGTAATATGTAACGTCCTGAGCCTTAACATTAACGAATACAATAACAACTTGGATTGATAAACGTAAAACAAGTTGAAACAATAAGAATATAAAAGTCTCAACGGAGCTCACAGCAATATGAAAGCTAAAGCAACAGTAGCATTATCACCGCAACAATATTTCCCTAAATTATACAAGAAAATATCAAAATACTGATTCTCTATACGTTTATTGTGAGGGTTTGCCAATATCAAGTGACAGGAAATCACCGTATGATTATGATTAATTCGCAAGCGGTGCACTGCTCACACCTAGGTGCGGAATCGATACTAATATATCAAGCGATGCTAATCGATTAATCCTCTCGATCCGAATGTATGGCAGGCAGCGCCCGCCGGGTGACGATGACAAAGGAAAAAGTGTTAAACCTACTTCTCATCGAGCTGATGTATTGTGCTGCCCATTGATTCAGTCTTTGCTTCCAATTTGGCTATTAGCTCAGTTTTATGTTTCAAGGAACTTTCACATTCCTAAAACAAGGCCAATAAAAATTTAACTGAATAACGCTTACTTGTACAACATAGATTTGTCAGTGCTAGAATATACTATGATATACAAAATATACATTATTCACACAATTCAAGCAGCAATTCACATGTTTATTCAACTATAGGTTAATATTGTGACTATATTATTTGGATTAAGTACTAGAATGTATGAGAAATAGTTAACATTAGGTAATTGATGTCATTATATTAGCCTCAACATTAGAATACTTCATTGATATAACAATTTAGTAATTATAATAATGCTGTTAGTAATGTTACATAATGTTTTCAGAAGAAATAACACCGTAACATTATCGGAACATTTGTACAAATACTTACACTGATGGTATTGAATTAGATTTATTAATCTGTGTTTTTATCACTACTACTACTACTGGTCTTTCGAAACGGTGGTATTTCTTGTAAATTTAATTTTTTGTTAGGCGGCCCTTCGTCCCTGGACTTTGTACCCTTTTGTGCGCTTAGGGCCTTGAGTTTTTCTAATTTCTCGCCTAAGTTATTTTCGTTAGTGGTGGGAGACCTGAGCGCTTTGACTAGATCGTGATCGGGTCCTAGGAAGTGGTTATATTTCTCAAGGTTGTGGAGAATTTTGCCAATTTGCTCGGCCTTGCTCTGAAGCCTGGAGACCATTTCGCCCTTCTGCGTGAGTTCCATCTCGCATTCCTTCCGTGCGACAAACGCGGCATTGATGAATACAGCATTGCATTAGTAATATATATAATAACAGTAAAATTAGTAGTTATATATAAGCAATATAAGTTAATAAATAGAACTGCGTAACTTTAATATTATCAGATATATGTAAGCGTTTACTATGTTGTTTCGGAATTATCGTTTCATAATATAGATATGAAAAACGTAACAAATATAATAATTTAAATGACAATCAGAAAAATTAGGGTCCGCCTAGAGAGATAAGATGGTGAGAATTGTGTGGACTGCCACATATTTTGTATAATCTTTGGACAAGTTTTATTTGAATATTTCAAATACGATGAATTAGGGTTTATAAAAGGCAAATATTTACTTGTATAACTTGATATAATACATATGTATAAGTATTTCCAAATGCAAAAAAGAAAAAATAAGGTGACTCTAATTTTCTGACCACAAAATATATGTAAAAATATATAGTACAGGTCATGAAACAGTACAACAGTGACTAAGCGGAAGTCCATTAAAGAAGACATTTGTACCGATTGTATTTAACTAAGTGTCCAATAATAAGACAAAAAACACTTAAAAGCTTTTACTAGTATATATTTTATAAGCTGTATATTGAAAACCTGATATCAAGCTATTTGGTATTTTAGTAGCAAGTTAGGACTAGGAGTTAAGCAACATTCTAGTATATCGATTGCAACAAAATAAGGACAAGACAAAAATGTTAGTACACTCATACTCGGTTGTTAAGATACCAATTAATTAAGCGGTGAATCGAGTGGGCAGGAGACGAGTAAAGCGCCCACGCAACATGATGGAATATGCGTGTTGCCTTTGTTATGATTGATGAAAACAAACAAATGAATATAGTTGACTAGTAATTTGGATAAGCGATTTAGAGTTCGAAATCTCGTAGAAATAATTAATCAGGAGCGATTAAATTAACTAGTGTAGATTAAATTAAACAAACATGAAAATAATGTTGTAGAAGTTTAAAATACATTTAATAATTTTGTATCAATAAATCTTAATTGATTTAAATAAATTTGAAACACTTTAAATACACCGAACAAAGTAAATGGTGTATCTCTAAGAATTTTCGAACTCAGTGTGTTAGTGTATAAAGTACAGACGATGACTATAATAAGGGTCTGAGTCGGTGAATTGAATAACGCCAATAAATTTGGAATGAAAACTGTGCCATTAGTCATGGAAATAGGAATAAATGCTTGTTGATGAATTCCATAAAATGTAACTAATGCTGTCAATAAAGGGTACAAAATCCTAAAAATGCAAATACAAAGAAAACTAAAGACAACGGGCTAGCATATCTATATGAGATAGAAAATTTTTATACAACTTCCTGGCCCGCCTCATACAAAGTGGCAGATTTGGCCTTGTAAAACTGGGCACACAGTAAGGGATTAAATATATTAGCACTCGTCACGTTCTCGTATATTTCTAATACGCATTTCTCTTTTTGTTTTCTCTAGTTTTCTCTGTCTACGTAAAAATGTACTAATGCTATTGATATATTAAAAACTTACCTGCAATTTTTTGTACATTTCTAAGTTGATTAGCTTAATGTCGTCTAGTTGTCGTCTCAGCGATATAATTGTGTCCTGTTTGTCGTGTATGTCTTTCTCCAATAGTTTCATAGCTACTTCCATTTCTGCTTTTAAAGATATCTGCAAATTAATGATGCGGTATTGAATATTTTCTTCCTTTTTCTTTTTGAAGTTCAGTTACTGTTGAAGTAATGAGTGGCAAGTCCATCGCTGGTTTGTATTTTTTTGAAAATGCTATTGATATTGTACTGATAATTAAATATATTAATAATATTGTTTAATTTACAATAATTTTAAATTTTAATTTAGATATAATCAGTCATACCTGTAAGTCGAGTTCTTTTTGTAGTTCCAGATTCTTCTTTCTCTCTTCTTCAAGTACTTTCCCAGTCTCACTATCCTTGTCATTCTTTGATTTATCAGAGGTTACGCTTTTGACGCTACGTTTTTCCTGAAATGTATGGGCGAAATTTTAAAATTAAAAATTTTAATTCAATAACTAAAATACGATTACGGACATACTAAAATGCGATATCGCATTTTAGTATGTACTAAAATGTCGTATGTCCGTAAATATTTTTATTTTATTATTTTTAGGCCAATGAAAGAAAAGAAGTACTCTACGTTACTTTTTTCGTCTTATTTAAGATTTAGTATGTTCTTGTCGATGGAGTGTAATTCCGCCCTAAAATACGATCACTCCATGACTTCCTTGGATGTCGTAAGAAGCGACTAAGCGGACCTTGGCAGTTGGTAGACAACAATAGCATTCACCTCAAGGAGGGTTGTTCATCTGGACATGCTAATCTCTGGAACGGGGAACTGGGGAAGCAAACGGGAAAACACTCAGATGAGAGACATCTGAGTGTTTTCCCGTTTGCTTCCCCAGGTATGGAGCGGTAGCACCAGGTTGCGCTTTCCTACTTTTTCTCCACCACTTCGCACGGTTTTTGACTACCGGTTCGATTTGTAGAATTATTTTGTGTATAATATTCTTCAAGAAGGTTTAGGGTCGATATCCAAAATCCCACAATTAGCGCAGAAGCGAAACTTAAGATGTAATATAATAGAAAAAAAAAAATAAAATTAGTTCTTGTTTACCGCAGTAAACTAAATATTATGGAAATAATAAATATGAACATGCATTCATTAGAGCCAAATATCTTCAAAATATTGACTCATTAATTGATTCATACGCTTCTTTGGAGCTGGTTTTACCCTTCAATTGGTGTCTTTGTATTGGGTTTTTGACATTATGCTGACATATACTAATTAATTAACGCAAATTATGCGTTGCACGCTTGATAAATATTGAGTGTTGATTATATGAACATATACTCAATATTTTATTGCAACCACAAAGTTAACATGGTGATATACAAAATAAAATTTGTATTTGAAATAATTTTTCCTTAAATTTTGTCGATTTAAATAATGACTTTGTTCTGCTTCGGTTAACGCTGTCGAAAAATCCAATATATTGAACACGGTTGTTGTTAAATCTTTATGGGCGATATTAAAATATTTTCTTAATATGCTAATTGAAAAAATTAATCGTATTTTGTTTAATTGGTCATTTAAGATTATATGAAACAAATTGATGCGTTTTTTATTTACGAAATCGTTTTCATATTTTTCAAATGTTAGTAGTACTTTATTGTTGTATTTATAACAAAATAAAAAACTAGCTTCAAATAAACTTTGTCATATCATATATCATTACTAAGCGTGAATAGATAACAATAACAGTGACGTTCCATAATCTTTCAATACTTTAGTATTGACTAAAGTATTGAAAGATTATGGAGCTATCACTATCACAACTAAGAGTAGTTGTTGTAAAATAAAATGAAGGAAAAAAACAACATAAAATGCCAACCAACAAATAGCTAGTGATATAATATTTGCTAAGAGTAGATAAACTAACGCATAAGTGTTAATGAGCACACATGAATTTAAAATAAGTTACCTCTTCGTCCGACTGCAACTCTGTCACTTTCATCCTAGTGTCTTTCGTTATATCCTGGCCTGGAGAAAAAAAAATCACGTGTATACGTAAATAAACCCAACTCACTAGCCGCCAACGTGATATATTTAAAACTATTAAAATAACTCACAAGATCTGAACCACTGACTACGCGTTTTTGCTGTAGAATTTCCCATTAAGGTTGAGCTATGGAGCATAACGGGTCGCGGTAGTGGATTATTAAATGACAATGGTATAAAGACGAGCGGCGACTGCGGCATACTAATGCAGACTAAACCGAACTGACTCATCAGATCGCAAGGTGTCTAATCTGAAGTGCCTATTGTATTTATTTTCGTGGTGATTTAACAACAAAGTTTCACTTTCAACCTTCGCATTTTGAATCAAAGCTGCGAAGTAATTAACACGGGTAATTAAAGAGAGGTGATTAAAAAGTTTTTTTTTGTAAGTTTGAAGTGCTCCAAATCAATTGAAAATGGACTAATCAACCTCTCTATCGGCAAAATAATATAAAAAAGATTTTTACCAAAAAATATTTTGTAAATATTTTAGTTGCATTTATTTATTGGACAAATTTTATGCTATCGACATTAAATAGAATAAATAATAAATAAATATAAATATATTACGACAAATCACACAGGTTAGCCCATAAAGATAACACTTTTCTAAATAAAAGTGAGTCATTTTTTCAGCGAATATAAGATTTTCGTCAACACATGTCAAACTAGGTCAACGGAAGTGCTTTCATGAGAGGAAAAGACATAGAAATTTGTTAATGCAGTGTTTCTTTCGGGATGGTTATAAATGTAGGTAAATGAACTTAAAACTTCTTTATATTGTTATAGTTTAAGTTAATATTAATTATTGTAGTCTAGAAATTTTACCTGTAACAGAAATAGTTTTTTTCAAAAACAGCCGGTCTATACAGCAAGTTCGTGATTACGTTTGCAAAAGTGTACATTACTTTCATGGTTATGGTATATAATGTATATGGATGTTTTTGCGTCAAAAATGTCATTATAAAAAGTAACTGCACTGTCTTTAGAGAGCATTGAACTATGGCTACTTGTGTTTGTCTATCACACGTCAGTATCATATATAAATATAGTTGCCAATATATATTGGTAGTTTAAGGATGTGACATATTTACCCAATGCATGTTTCAGTTGATTATTCTCTTCCACCAGCTGTATCATAGTATTTTTGGCGATGGCAAGGTCCTCTTTCATTAGGGCGTTAGTGGTTGTTAGGCCTTCGACCTTGGCTTGGAGATTAGCTACCGTTGCGCTGTAATATTGTTTTTAATTCACTAGGTGAAATATTAAAATAAACGTGTTTTAAAATTATTTCTTATCATTTATTCAAAGATGATACTTGAAAGTCCAACCGAAGAAGAATCTTTTTGAAATCTAATAATATTATAGAATTTCAAATAATAATACGACGAATCAACATATCGATGTTAACATGATGTTTTTTTAATTTATTTAGAAATTTTATTAAGGATAAAAGTAAACCAAAAGCTAATGGTTTAGTTAGTTAAAAAACAACAAGTATTAATTTACTTGTTCTCTATTACGCCCCGCATTTGACAAAAATCTGTTATTTTGTCTAAAAAAACGATGTAATGTATTTTTTATATACTAGTAAATATATAAGTAAATAAAAGGGACTCACTTGAGATGTCTATTAAGTTCCTCGATATAGTTCTTCTGATCGAGCATAGTGTTAATATGGCGCTGTTTGGTCTCGTTGTTGGAGTTGTTTCCATTGCCGGCTATGTCTGTGCTGGAGTTGCTGCCTCGTAAGTAAAGCGAGAAGTCGATTACGCCTTGTTGACTGTCTAGATCTTCCTCCTAAAAGGTATGAGTGTTATTTTTATTACGTTTTTATATTTATGTTTAGGTACTAGATGAAATCGGCGCTGTGGCTTCCAGTCATGGCATAAGGCTGACCTTTGGGTACGTTTTTTGCGTAGACTTATTTAGTTTGTAAGCAAATATAAAAACTGTAATATTTTTTACCGAATAATGTATTTATTTCTACGCGGTGATCGTCTAAGGGGATTTCTGTTTACCCATGTTTTCAGTTGGGACATTATCATCCGAATCGGTGTTTGCATTTATAATTTCGCGATCTTTAAAATTGTGAAAATAAATTGTTCGAACCCTAAGATTTCATCGGGATATATTTTCTAAGATATATTATTAAACGTAATTATTTTTGTCGTGTTAGTGAAGTTTCGATGAACTACAAATACTGAACCAATACGGTAACAAAAAAACATGACTTTGATCTATAGAGAAATGAGTGCGTTACCTTGACACACAAATTGCAGTCGACGACATTGAGGCCGACAAGCAGCCCGGTGATTATGACCGCTTCCTCGTTCAGCATGAGGGCGTGTGGTTCGAAGTACTCGTCGAGGGTTTCCTCGCGGTGTTCCAGGAGGATCCTCAGGTAGTCCGCTAGCCGTTTCTGCATTAAGGCTAGGCGGAGCCAAGCGCGCGCGCGGCCCATTGCCGTTCTATATAATAAATATTAAAATCACTTAGGTGCTAAATATTTAAAGTAGATATTTATATTCATTTATTTAACTGTCGGTAATAAAAATGACGGTGCTTAAGCTAGAATGAAAAAACATCCTGTTTTAGGCGGTAAAGGAATTTTTCGGTGAAAAGTTCCCTAATGATTTACCAATGTACAAGTGCTCCTTTGAAACTTACTTGACAGTGGGTAAAGCCCTAATGCTCGCGGTGATGTCAGCCGCCTCTGGTGAATACTTCTCGACCATTTGAAGAATATCCCATAGCTCCTTTTTGGGTCCCAGTAAACCCTAAAAAGAGATACCATAATTAAAAATACTAAAGTTCATGTACACGAAAACTAAAAAAATGATGATCTTTTTTGGATATGGCCCCTTCTACTGTCCATCCTTATGGCCAAAGCCGATCAAGGACATTGAAACGACTCACGTTTTATATTTGGCTTTATGGAGATTCATCGGAGAAGTTTCAGTTATTACAAGAAATAAGAATATACGAATAAATAAATAAAAAGGTAACATCCGATTTTTATAAACCAGTAACATATGTCGGCAGGTCATTGTACTGAGCTCTATTGCGCAGCGTGGGAGTCGAAATTGTTACGTCTGTAATTTGAATGATTATCTTCTTGTGTCGCAACGATAGGCATGTAAGTATATCCAACAATAATAAATATGAGTAAGCTACCAGCTACACAGGCTGCCAAGAATCATAAGTTTTAAAGGTATAACAAAATACTGTTCATTCTTGCAAAAGAGTAGCGCTTTGTTGACGCGCTTATCTAAATATTAGTGACCGCATCGCATGACCTTGACATGGCCTTAATATAGTAGCATAAAAACAATTATTTTAGTAGCAAACCTGATTCTGTCCCTTAATAAAATATCTTCGGTAGGTATAAGCCGAAATATTTATTAGGTAAATCGGTTATCAAGGTAGCCACTTGATCAAATAAGTGGCGTTAATTAAAAGTATGTATCATTTACATTTCTAAAAACTTTTGTACATTTTATTGCTAACCCTGGCAACTACGCCATTATGGAGACAGAAAGCTGAAACCTTAGACTAGCACAGGGGCACAAAACAGGCTTATAAAATGTTAGTAGCCTGTATGTATGTTATAGCCTGATAGGTACCAGGACCAGGTGTCCTGGTACCTATCAGGCTTTCATTTTGTGAAGCATCTATGATTCAGATGTTAGTTCATGCTTATAAAAAATAAAAAAGGAAGTGACTCACTTTCTTAGGTTTGAGGCCGTGTCGCATGACATGCTCGAGAACGATGAAGAAGTGGTGCAGGGGCAGGTGGTCGCTGTCGAGCATCCGGCCATAGCGCAGCGACTGCTCGATCAGTTCCTTCACGATCAGCTTAGAGATGTTCACTAGGTTGCTGCGCTCGATCACCACAGGGTCTCGAGCTGTAACAAAACAACATTTAGTTTAACGAAGCGAAGCGTGTTGCGGATGGATTCCTCTATAAAGATTTGACGAAGCCAATATCGGATGAATTTCTGTAAAGTCGAAGCATGTTGCTGATAAGAACTCGTGAAGATAGCTATAACCTGTAAATATAACATTTGATGTACATACAGTTAATTTTTATAGACGTATTGGTCCTCACAAATGTAGCCGAGTAAACACGCTAAGAATTAGCATTTCAGGGAAGAACGGACCATGGGCTCCGACTGTTTATCGTTTAGTTATGACATGTTATAATGAATATAGAGGAAATAACCGTGCAATCATTCAGAGGAGGTATGAAAGTGTTCATGCGAGAAAAAGGGTATCTATTTGCCTGGCAGTAAGAAAAATCGGACATCAAAAATCAGACTCAGACGAAACCAATAAGTATTTCGACGGCTGTAAGTTGATGTTGATGGATGGAACTGCTATTTGGAAACATTATACAACAAGAAAATGTTTTATCAAGAGAGAGTTAAGATAGAAAATGCATAAACTGATAATACCAAATGTCTGGTAGCAGTTAGATTTTCATTTTACATTACGTCGTACTATCGAATTCGAGATAACTGAGTATATATGTAAGACACTCAAGGAAGGTAAACAATAAATACCAAATAATGATGATTCACTCTATTCATAACGTCATTATGGTCTTGATTACAGCTATAATGATTTTTCCTATTGCCTGTACTTATTTTTAAAGAAATTTTATGAAATAAAGAACAGATAATATATTACCCATGAGTGCATGCATAGGATCGACAGGCGACGTGATAGGTGCTTCCGATGGTCGGGTGTAAGAGTCAGTCATCTCCATATCATGGAGTTCTTTTAAACAGAGCCACTCTCCGTCGACGGAGACGCGGAAGTTGCACAAGTAGATGGTATCTTGCGCGCCGGCCATTTCGGCGTCCGGGTTGTCACCCTGATGGTATCCAGGTGGAATGTCTAACCCAGGCAAGGGATCCACCCCGTGTGAAGCCGCAAGAGAACGCATAATAAGCCCGCAAAGAAACTATGAAGCGAAAACAATGCACTGCCGTGAAACACGATCACTTCTCGAAATGCATTGCACACAGGATTCACTTGAAGGTCAAAGGCGATGGCCGAGTGGTCAGCTAATACATTTTATTGCTCCATAATAAGCAGCGACATTATTAAATACTTCAAAAGAACTACTGTTATAATAACAATCTAATTAATCACGGGAAATGTGCGTAATAAGAATTTTCCAGCAAAATTCGACACTATTGATTGCTTTTTCGTGGAGGGTCTACAGTGGCCGGAAAATCAATACATGACGAGACAGGCGCCATCTTTAGGAAAACTAGGGAAACATTTGGTGAGGGTTGAAATTTGCTGAACTGTAGCAATGCAGAGGTTTTTCCCAGAATTTACTTTGTTTACAGATTTCATTGTAGATGTAGTTTATGACGTTAAAAAGTTGGTGAAATTCATGACTTAATACTTACTAGTTGACTGCCAAAGGTAGATAATCCCATATGGCCACCATTTGTTTTGTTATATTTTTGTAATAAAGTTTTATAAAACAAATAGTTATAGGAAATGAAGTTTATGAAAAAATATTTAAATTAACAAAATTTTATAATATAATAATAAATAATTATTTTAAATGTAGACTTACATTCAATATTATTTATTAAGATTTTGAATTTTAAATGATTGTTATAGATAATTTTAGACATCAGTAAGAAGAAGTTTAGATTTTTAGGTCTAATTTTATAATATAATAATTATAAATTTAAGCATAAGGTGGTGGTGTAATGGTTAAGACACCCGCCTGTGGATCAAAAGGTCTCAGGTTCAAATCCTACTTGTACCACATGAGTTTGTATACCAATCTGTTTCATGTATAGTAGTTTTCAAAGTCCACCACTTGTTTCCCTCTGAAGGAAAACTTCGTGAGGAAACCTGCACACTGGTTGATTCTTATTAACTTGTGTGTGAAATGGAGAAGGCAATGGCAAACCACTCCATTAATAATGCCAAGAAAGTTGTTTTGTCTCTTTCATTGCAAGTAATAACCACGACCCTCAGCCATGCGGAATACGACTATGAATAAGCATCAATTTATAATTTATGTTTTACTATCTACTGGGCCATTTCACATGATTTAAGTATTATACATACATACATAAATTTATTTTTTATTGGTAGCCATGCCAGTTAGTAAGTAGGTAAAGATATAATTATAAATTTAAAAAAAAGGTTATACCAACCATTGTGGATACATACAAATATATTAAATATATTAAGGAGTATGAAATAATGTTATTGTCACAAAAAATTTAAATACACATTATAACACATCTCTCTTACCCTTGCATGTGCACTTAGGACTTTAGCCCTGCATAAAAATAAACTAAATAGTTTTGACCACATAATAATACCTACACTACTACAACAAATTAATATAATATTTTATATTATATAATTATAATTGTTAAAATAACTAGTAATAAAGTAAAAGCTGTGATTTGGAAAACTGGAGCCAATACTTTTGCAATCCTAGAAACTTATTACGATTTATTATTGAGCAAAATAATTGAATTAATTTTGTTACTTAATATTAAATTACCCTATAGTCTCTTTTTACTTAGAGTTGTTAGCATTTATAGAATTAAACATGTGCAACAACTTTATTTGGCAATGTTTGTAATATCTTTAATTTAAAGTAGAATTATTATAATAACTACTAATACAAATAAATAATCAAATGTAAAGGTATTTAGATCATATTTTATTTAAATGATTTTTAAACTAGCATTATATAGGTACTATGCTAACATTAGCAATGAGCATGTAAAATATCATGAATATGGATTTAAAACATGTTTTTCTTGTTTTTTGACTCCAATTTACATGAAGCGTCTTCATACACTAACTTGTAAAATTTAGCACACAGTACCAAGGAGTAACTACAAGTGTAATTTGACTATAAGAGCGACTTACTTTTAGAACTATAGAAGTAGGAGTTGTCTGGTCGTGATATCAACAGCTCTGGCCATTTGTCATCTTTTGCTGATGAAACTGATGGTGATCTATCGAAGAATTGAGATCTCACCGACGTCGTAGATGTAGCTGGTGATACTTCTGCGTGTTTATCACTTGCCGAAGCCATTATTACACAAGATAAACTCTAAATTGAATAATTGTTTTGTATTGCATCTCGCCGATTGTATGCAACTTTGCAAAACGAAAGTAAACGCGTCAAAGTAATGTCAATGTCAAACTCTAACGAATGTCATTGCCAAAAAGACAGTAGATACCTACCATTTAACATTTAAAGTACACTATTCACTAACCTGTTTATTGTATGTAGAGAACAACGGGACAGCAGCGGCTTGAAGGAATCCATTCATAATTATTCTGTATATATGAAAAGGAGACCCGTAGAAATGGAATATAATCTGAAGGGTTTGACGAATAAGAGGCGAATCTCGCGCGACATTATATTTGATTTCTCAATAGGAAAACATGTCTTTTGACATCGAAGCTGAGGTTTTCTTGTTATAAGCATTAACTGAAGAAGAATCTCAAGATGTGAGGAAGAAAAGAAGAAAATGGGTTCATGAGCTGAGTACAAAGAAAGTTACTTCTTTAATTACTTACTTTTTGTAAAAATATTTCAAAGTTCAAGTTCAACGGCATTTCGAAATATCAGTCGCTCTCTATCCCGCGTATAATTCGCTGCAGCTCATGCGATATTATCTCTATTCGCGTCAATTTGAATAGGGCATATTACGCAAAGCTCAGCGTAGATGGCGCTACTGGTATAACTAAGGTACACAAACATTGCCAATGGAGGCAAAAAGCGTCAATTTTCAATATTGTTGCAGATTTACGACCAAAAATACGTCTACGCAATTGTGGTGCGAGTTTAAAGGAAAAAGGAAGGATTTAGTGGATTATCCTGAAAATATTAACACTATTTTAGGTTATGTTCTGCAATATTTGGTCAACTGTGGTCATAAAGTGATATAAACTTGATTTTGACTGAAGATCTTACCTGTATGAAGTCCATATTTTAATACGTCTTGAATTTAAGAAGTCGTGTAAGAAGTGTTTTTTCGACCGTTTACTGGCTCGAAAATTTTACAGCGCGAGGCGTATTCCATAGTTTTCGAAGTTTTTATCTTATGGAAAACGATTTTTCCCAATATTTCGACACCCGAATATGCTACATTGTTGTTTATTTTCACAAATGAATGCTTACATAATGAAATTATTAATAAAGTCTAAAATAAATGTTTTAATCGACATAGCAAAATGTGCAGTAATTTCCTATGATTCAAATTGATGTGATGTGGAACAAAGGTTTCTTTATTTTTTATACCCTTAATAGGTACGTAGAATTTTCTACTTTGAAATTTGAAAACCATCAATGTCATCATATAAACATACACTGTTATGTTTATTTTTATAATCAAAATAACATTATTTAACCTTCGTAGAAAAATAAAATAGAAATGAATTTGCAAATCTCACCCGTTGAGCCTCCTTTAAGGCTTTTGGTCGTGAATCCACTGTTGGCCGGGTCCAAGCTGGCGATCTCGGAAATAATGGCAGGTTCCGTATTCGGGTACAATCGCTACATCGACCTTATTCTTCTCGTGTATTGCAATGAAATATCTTTAGCTGAACAGTTCAAAATGGAGCTCAGAGGATGTGCCTTTGCAAATTGCAACAATATTGTAGTATCCTCTGATTTGCCCAGGTTCGTTTCAGTTTGTTTATGTATCTATAGTTTTAGGAGCAATATTACAGATGTTAATAAGATTACGCCAGAGGCCATTTCGTAACTTCTTTCATAACATAATAGGTGCAGCTGGATTTCCCCTGAGTAAACAGATAATGGTTGAGTATTAAAGTACCTACCTAGTACCATTTGTGGACTAAATTTTTTGACTCATCCGGGCAAAGTTCTAAAGAAATTAAACAACTTTATAATCTAACAACTGCTGCGGCTGATGTTAAAATACTTACATTTGAAAAACAGTTTCACTTTCACTATACGGTTGTTTAGGCGGGAATACGTTACAGTGTATGCCACGTCCACTTACCATATTTCCTAATTTTGATTTAAAGTTTTATATTTTAATGACTACCGGCCCGTCCCGGCTTCGCTCGGGTGAAACCATAATAAAAAAGTAGTCTTATGTTACTCCTGAACGTTTCGTCTGTCTCTGTGCTAAACATTGTGCACTATTTTCTTTTGGGGACTGGGGTGAAACCTAAGTAAGGTTCTGAAGTTATATCAGTTTTGGTTCTGGGTTCCACTTCAGGGTTTATTGTCATAAAACAGGTACTAATCTAATGATGATGATGTATTAATACTATATAGTTCTATCTCATACAGGTAAGCACCATAATAAATATATTCCTTGTATTATAGTCTTTCAGATGCGGATGTTTTTATGTTTATATCAAATTTCAAAAATCCGAACAGAATTGATTATACTAATTTACACGACGAAAGGCACTTTGACACGATGTATCTTATTTTGAAAGTCGCCACCAACCTTACCGCTTCGTTGGCCGACAATGAAATTAAAGAAGAAGAAAAAACAAAACGTAAGAAAAATATACCTGAAAAGAAAAAAGAGAAGCCTGTAATTGTGGCTGATGGATTGATAACATTATATATTTTGAGGGAAGTATGCAAGGATCTTCCTTCAGATATACTCTTTTGTCCTACTCCTGTGCCCGTAGTGGTCAGATCTGTGTTAGCTGATTATCTAAAGGTAATTCGTTACTTATTTTTCAATTTGTAGACAAAAACTCTAGATTTTACTGTGTAGGTAGGTACTGAGCTGATCACCGGCTACCTATAACCAAAACTTATAATTAGTAGTTTAGAATTATGGTACCCAATGCCTCCTCTAAATTTCAATCATGACTGCCGTCTTTCAGCATCATTATCATTTCGAGCACAATAAGTCTACTTCAGAGGGCTTAGTGCGAGTTTGCTATTTACATATTACCATTGAGTCTATCTGTTCGAAGTGAGACGCAGCGAACCAATTACATTGGGCTATTGTGACGCAACGACAACCACACCGAAATGTGATTGGTTAGCTGTGTGTCACTTTGAATCAATTCGACAGTGAGAAGTGAAATGCAAACCCTCACTAAGCCCTCAGTACACAGGCCTCTCAAAAACTTCCACGACTGACGAAGTGACGACATCGTCGTCTTTAAAGCTGAGTGTTACGAATTTAGACGGCGATCATGGTCGTGTGGATCATGGATATACAATACATAGGTATAATAAGTCTTGCGTCCCTTCGATCAGATATCGTATGGTTTTTCAGACGGAATTGACTAAATTTAATCATGTACATGCATGGGCCGCAGACGATGAAATTTTCCATTTTGAAATAGAAAAACCTTTGATAAAGAGCGATACGCTAGAAGAGAGTCGTGCTTGTGGAAAAGAAGTTATGGGGAATGAAACACTCGAATTGTATGGCTTTGACTATTTGCAGTTATGTGATAATTGGCTGAAAACTGAACTGAGAGAAAAAGTGAGTGAAATTTTGTTAAGACAATTTTTAAAGAGACAAAAAATATTTGAAGTAGGTACTGTGAATGTTTACCATTGCACTGTTCATTGTAAATGCTTATTTGCTATGGCTTTTTATTAGCTAATGGATCCAGACGATGATAAAAAATTATACATAAATTTACATTAAAAAAAATGGTAAGCCCTTCTGGCATAATAGGGACCAACACTGTTTGAATGAGTTTCTTTCGGCATTTCTTCTCAGCAGTGGTCGTTCCGAAATACTCGTAGTTTATAGCTTTGGTAAATATCATTTAATTTAGAATATGACGTGAAAAAGTGCCTGTGAAGGCCTAATTTCTGAATAAATGATTTGATTTTGATTTAAAAATAATCTTCGTAACCTACTGGGGATTAGGTGTATACGGACCTATATACGCCCGCGACACGAAACGACTTAAGGGCCCCCTCGAAGTAGTATATTGCTTTTATTATTAGTATTTTAATTGTTTTTATCAATACTTAGGTCGTATCTCGTTTAGGAAAGAACCCTTATGGTTCTATATTCAGAGCATCGGAAATAGTGAGGATACTTCAATATATTTGGAAGCCTCGAATAACCAATGGCCTTCAGTTGTACATCAACTTGGGCGTCATTAGCGACGGCTCTCTGGGTTCACTCAAAGGTGAATAAATCAATGATAAATAAGTAGTATACAATCCAAAAATTTGTAATTTTAAAAAAGGTGATTTTTTAAAAAACGTTTGAACTTCCAAGAACTTTGGTGATAAATGGTATCATAATTTCGGTCTACAAATTGTGATTCTAATCCGTAATATAATTTTGCCCATCTCTGTTTTGTGTGTATTTTTTCCCGACTATAATTTGTGTATGTACACTACAGTGTACATACACAAACTAGTCAAGTACTAACTAAAACCAACTAACTAGTCAAAATAGCTAGTCATTAGTGTAATACATTACACACACATAATACACTGTAACATTATTTGCGCTACTGTAATAAGCCTACCTATTAGATTAGAATTCGTAATAAATCATTACATTATTTTTATTAAGTAGATACATTATATGCTAATCTAAGATTTTATTTTATTTTTCAGGGTTACCTTGCGTGTTGCCATTAATTATAGAGGGAGAAAATTGGAATGTTAACAAATATTTTGATCGAGATTCATACATGCGTACCGAGATGAAACGGATCAATATAAGGGTGAAGCATATTTTAGAGAAGGTAGTATCATTTTTTTTTGTTAAGTGGGTTAGAAATGCACACAATAATTTCTATATATTTGTCATGATTTTAATCTAGAAAAGCAAGAAATTTTAAGCTAGAAAGTCTAACTAGGTATACTTTTCTATTTCTCTATAATTATCATTCATCGATGTTTTCAATAATACTGAATAGGTATCGGATGGAAGATAATCGATAAAAATACTCTCTTTACTTATCTTATCAATTTTCGAAAGCTTCGATAGTACAGTTGCCAACATAGTTCTGTATTGTTCCTTCCAGTTCACTCCATACTGCAGGAAGTTCATGGAAGATAACGTGGTCCAGAAGAACTTTGTGCCGGCGGAAGAAGATATGATGACGATGTCTGATACTACTACTCGTACCACCGAAGTGTGATTGAATAATGTGATCAAAAAAATAGCTAGTCACTTAATATGTAATGCTTTTGATGGTGGCTAAGTACCAATAATTTGTATATTTGATGATTACTTTGTTTGTTTTCGCAGTTTTAGATTTAATAATTATCTATAACTATAATAATCTATAACAAATATTTATAACTTTATTTTGCTTGCTTAATTAACTAAATTATTTAAACAAACATTAACAAAAATGTTTCCAAAATGTTTGATGAAATATTTTAAAATGGATCACCATACAAAGGTATAGAAAAGAGTGTCATAATAAAACAGTCAAGTGTGAGTTGGACTCGCGCATTGAGGGTTCCGTAATTTACGAGTGCCACTTCGAGTAGGTACCTTAAATATCCCATCAATACATGATTATGTATTGCATGACGTCAATTTTGATTTCGTCTTAAAAATTTAAACTAAACAGGTAATGTTCAATTTTTTCACAGCTTCAAGGGACCTTCAACCTGGATATTTCATGTAAATTTTAACGTGATAGATGACAGACGGTCAGACGGACAACAAAATCCTATAAGGGTTACGTTTTTACCTTTTGTAGTACGGAACCCTAAAACATCATAGGTCCATTTGAAAAAGGGAACAAAATAAGTAAATATTATTTTTTTTATTCCTTTTTCCAATGGAACTTTGAAATGTTCATGGCAATAAAGAACCCAAAAGTTTTCACGTTACTTAAAAGCATGTATATTAGGTATATACATACAATATAATATAATACAACACTTAGAAGTGATGGCCAGTATTTCGCAAGAAAAACACTGAAGAATCTGCCATGAAAATATCAAAGTCCCGTTTGAAAAAGGAACAAAATAAATGAATGTAATCAAGTATGTTGATTGCCGTTAAGTTAGATCACGGGCAGCGGCGCGCGGCGGCGATCCATCGGAAGGAAAACAAATAAAAGCGCATTTGCCGACCGATTAATATTCGACGGACTGGCTCCCGCGCCCCGACCACGTCGTTTGTTTAACCTCTTCTGTCAATTTGATTTTCGACCTCGAGGGTGTGTAATTTCTATTAGGAAGGCCGCTTTGTTTGAGTACTCGCCGCCGACCACTAACCCTGTCGAGGATCGCAGTTTAATCTACAAGAAAACGTTTATGTGGGAAGAGTCATTATTAGTGTATAATTATTTATGAATAGCACAGAAACGTTTGTTTGTAGAAGTTGTTATTATTTTAAAGAAAAAATACGTTGAGATTCGACTTAATTGGCTGCACCATTTTATTTATACACAGAACCCTAGGTGGGTTATGTGTATAATAAAATGGTGCTTCCTAGGCCACCTGGGAATTTTCCATAAAAGACTTAGAAAAATATTAGATACTTATGAGTTAATTAAATTAGCCGTTGATGTCGATGCTCTTTTATTACAAATTTATTTTAGAAATAATTCTTTCTTTGTTTCCGCCAGCTTGTTTAATTTCCTCAAGGAGTTGTGTAGTTTCTTCAGTCCGTAGTTGTTTGTTCTCCCAAGGCGTTTTTTTACTTTATGAAATTGGTTCTATGCAGATTTTTAAAATAAGATCTAGATAGAACAATAAGATATTTTGTGAAGTCATTATAAAGAAGAAATTATAAAGATTTTTATTATTAGAATTAAATTTGTTTTGTTTAATTTGTAGGTGTTTTTAATTGGAAAATTTTATTGTATGCTGATATTACGGCCGATTATTACAAAGTTTTTCAATTGAACTAAAATTATAGTCGACTCAACTACTGCAGTCCTATGGATTTCGGTGAAAATAGGCACACTAGTCGAATAAAACCTCGAAGAGCACATATAGGATGCACCTTATCTTGAAATTCCTATGGCATTGAAACCCCAAGGCGTTGGTTTGTTGGTTGAATAAATCGAGAATTCATTGGTCGAGATAAATAGCAGTCGTTTCTGGATGGACGGCGCGGCGCGGAGCTCAAAGATGGCTGCTTTCCCGGCGCGTCGGGAGCGGGAATTCGAATCAAACTCGTCTCATTAGCCCGTAAAGGAAAACTTGGATTAGTTGACCAACTTTCAGTGGCGAATTGCGCGAAGTGCGTTCGGCATGCAGACAAACTGTATATTTGCCTAACTTTGCTCTTTAGCTACCTAATAATGTTGTATTTATTTAATTAAAGCTTTATTGTACAAAAATACAATTTTTGATGCTGTATGATGAGGCATCATCTAAGGTGAAGATTGATTGTTGAAAGAAGTAAACGAATTCAAGGGTTAGAATTTTATACAAATGAAAATCATTAATTACTTGTATATTATTTATGTTAATACTTTACCTGCCACAGTGTTCTTACTTATGGCTATTACCTATGGCTATTACAGATACTAAATATACGCTAAAAGATTACAGATTTGATTAAAAAGTTTGAAAAAGGACCCAAAAGTTTTCAGGCTACTTAAAAGCTTAATTTAATAAAAACTCGCGTTCTTAAATTAGACATTTATCTGTCTGGGAAATCAAAAGTTTTAAGAAAATAAATAACGGAGTCTTCCCTTGTGTTTTGTTTACCCTTCCGACTGGAAGCGGGACTTGTGCCACATTAACAGGAGTGTGATTTTCGTGTGCAACGGAGCCCACGGTGGATTCTTCTTAATTCGACACGGTTTCGACTCGCCACGTAACAAATTTTGTCCTGCCCAGTATTACAGCACAGTATTACAACAAAAGATTGAGCCTGTTTCATCACTTTCAAATAAAATATTATATTGTAATGACAGATAAACATGTAAGCGCTAGATAAATCTGCCTGATGTATTTAGTCATTTAACCCTATCGAACTCTTGTAAAAACACAATTTTTAACACTATATCTTTTCTATATGTTGCATATAGACTATTAGATACATATGAGTAAGTGCAAGAGCCCTAATAGTACATAGTTGTAACGTTTAGGATAGTCATGGACGAAACTAGACTTCGGTTGAGTTGTAAAGTAACACCGACTTTTTTGTTGTCCATTTTCCGATCGCCTTATTTAATTGAGTGAACCACTTGAATTTTTTCCCGTAGTTGATCTAATAATCCAGGTGAAACCAATACAATAAAGTGTTTAATGTTTATATCACCGGAAAATAAACTATGAGAACCAATGATTACAATTGAAGAAAATATTTTCTTAAATTTTAATTGTGACATAAGTTTACGTTCTAATAAGTTCAGTATAGCTAATTAAGACTATAGTGAGTAAGGAATGATCGCCCGCGGGCGCGCGTCCCTCGCAGCGACATTCGTTATCTGTGCCAGCTTCCTTCTTGGATTTATTGACTTTTTTCCTGCCTTAATTTCCAGAGATTCGGTCGAATGGCCCACGCCAGCACCGGAACATTAACGCTGCCCTGGGGAAATATCTTTTGTATTTTGTAGTATTTTTAAATTGATCTTAACTTCTTAAACTTCATTATTAACGACTAGACTTAACAGATTTTCATTAAGAGATTACTTTCAAGATTTCAATCTTCAATCAGCTAAAATTCAAAGATGTTAAAACAAATGAAATCAATGCTTTAGTAAAATACATGGTAATACTATGATCATTCAATCATGCTTTAAATTCAAGTGATGCATAGCGTTTTATTTGATAGAGATCTCTAACTTTGTATTTAATTTTTAAAAGATTTAAGTATTAAATCGTATTATTATTAGAATTATTTGTATTTCAATATTTTATTACGCTTTTTATTATACTCGTATAAATACGCAATATTTGATCTTTGTAGACAATTCTGAGCCGCGGTGTATTGGCCAGTGGCTTCCCAGGGTTATTCTCTGTTTGATCAGAGCCGGCCCGAGCTCGTCGTGTTGACTTAGGATACTCGAACGAATCAGAGGCACAAAACACATGACTCCATATCTCTCTTATTTTCATTTAATTAAGCCTTAGTTTAGAAAATAAAGAACTAATTAAATAGCTACATTCCGGCTTCAAAATGCCTTTTATTATTATTCATTGAGGGTTTAATGTTGCAATATCTAGCCCTATAGAATAAATTTGAGCGGATTGTACGGAGGGCCGAAAAATTTGTTTAAAAATTCAATACCGTCTATAAGAAACTCGTTGCGAGAACGCAACGGCCTGCGAACATTCCCATTCTGCCTTAATAACACGGGAGAAATTGCTCGATTAGTGTGAAAGGGTGCCGGCTTCGGATTGGGATGCCGAGACATTCCACAAATTTTGGCATCGATGTCAATACGGTGAAGCATCTGCTCGTATTATTTTTTCAAATCAAATATCATTCATAATGTGGGATCAGAAAAAGCATTATTTTGGCAGGCTTTATCTGTTAGTACAGATGTTAGTGTTGGTCAAATCTTATGTCTTTTGCGCAATATTAATTGTTTATATCTAAATACTTGCATTCAAATCATTGATGTTTATTGTACTTCGAATTTACTTATTTGTCATTACTTAAGACAAAAATATTTTTTCAAAGTAGGAATATAACTCAATATTTAAAAAAGGCAAATCTACGAATATTTTCTTTTACTACTTTTTTGCTGGGAAAATGCTAAAAATTGCTGTAATTTATCTGTCCATACCTCGCGTCTAGTTGCTCGTAGCAAATATACCAAACGAACGGTGTTCAGTCAAAGAATGCTGCTTTTGAGGTACCTATTACTTTATTTAATGAAAGAGATGAATGCTTGGATTATTAGATTCGTTTAGATTATTTATTTCTTTATCAACATATGAATTTGGTTTGCATTGGCTGATTTATTTGTTTTTAATTTATTGCGTACTCTAGAAAATTGAAGTATTCCCAAGAGAACTCTTACCGCATCGCAACTTCTGACAGGGATACGTAAATCTTCTATGAAAACATATTACCCATTTAGAATATTTTTTGTTTTAGATATTGTTTCTAATGTATATTTTTATATGCTTAAGTACACCTAATTTTGTCTAAAAGTATTAGAAAATAAAGTTATAAATTGAACTCGGATAGGTGTTTAAATAAATTATTATAATAATATTTGCGACGAGTGTCTTTTACATTAGACACAACCATAACTATGCGTAGAATAGATCCTATTCAGCCCTAAGAAAAAGGGGAAGAGTTCGCCGGATTAAAAGCATTCAATTTAAATATTCGAGACCTTTGTCCAGTGAGTTTCTGCAGGCAACCGGCCGTGAAATTTCATTTAATCGCTGGAGAGAAGTGCGTCTCGACCTCGAGGGGAAAAAATCCGACAAAACCGGCCGATTTCAAACAGACGTATTTAGATAAACAGGATTAATATGTATCGGCAGTGATAGTGGGAAGATTGCCTCTGAAAGCGTCCGTGGTCGATAGGTTCCAGGTTTAAACACTACTTGTGATTTATACGTTTCTTTACCAGTCCAACATTTAAAAGTTAACGTTACTACCAGTGAACTTACTTTGTTAGACTGATATATTAGTTAATGACATTGTCTGAAATGTATAATTTGCGTGTAATGGCCTCGAAAATAGCATAGTCATAAATTTGAAGAAATTCGCATTAGATTTCATATCCGCGGCATAGCGGATAAACCACGTTTTGCGTAGACCGGAAAATTCTGTAAAGAACATGGCTATGTCGATTGCGCCTGGCCCTGGCAGAAGGGGCAAACCCAAGAAGTGCTCCGACGTTCAACGGTTGAGGAAGAAATCGGGAAAAATTTAACTTAAAATAAATAAAAATTTGGACGTTTATATATTTAAATAAATAAATATACAACCTGTTGTTTACTGAGATCATTGCCCGTTTTTGGTGTCGACTAATGCAGATTGAGACCCCGCCCACGGGCCGGGTTAATTTATTGCCTAGCAAATTTTAATTCTTTCTTGAATTGCTCGACCTTAATTTTTTTCTCAAAGTTAATGAACTGAACTTCTTAGGTTAGTCTGTTAATTCGGCAACTTTCAAGTTCGTTATGGTTTTTGTGATATTTTTATACGGTTTCAAATTTCCGATATTAAAGTATCTATTTGTAAAGCTATATGCGCAAGATATTATTTGCTTTCATAAAATAAATAAATAAGTTTTTAAAATCTATTATTTAGCCTCTGCTGCTTCAATTTTGCGATGGTCATGGTATCTATCTTTTTTATATATAAAACGCTGTAACTAGATTTGGATGAATTCGGCAAGGAGATGGATTATGTTCTGGAATAGCACATAAGCTATCTTTATCCCGAATAAAAGTACAGTTCCCGTGGGATAGATTTTCTTTTGACCAAATAACTATAGTAACTTTCGCGCAGATTATAGAAAAAGATAGTACAAAATAAAAGTAATCTTTAAGTGAAACGTATATATTCACACGCACACACACACACTCTTCAATAATCTCTGTCATTTGGGGTCAGGTCAAAAGGTACAATATATTGACAGGCAATCGTATAAATACATCGGGGGCCCCTAATATCTTCGCGCCCAGAATTGTGACCTTTCCTTGTTGACATCTTTATCGAACGATTTTCAAGATGTGGAGGCGTGGAAAAGTTAAATAAATCCAAGGAGAACATTAGATAAGGGAATGGCTTTTGTAATGTGTTCGGGACGCCGTAAATGCAACCATGTGCCATCGATATCTGTCGGGAACATATGAAAGTAGACGAACTTTGTTTCGATAACAAACGATAAACAAATTATATCGATGCCTTTAGGATAACGGAAGTGTCAATTTGCCTTAACCGTAAATCTATGTTTAGAAAATAGGTTTTCTCTATATTTCTTTTATCTATGGTTTTCTCAGAAAATTCCTATTTCGATGGTTTTCTTTATTTGTCGCCTCGTTTGGATCACGAATAAGCATTACTGGAATCAGTACTTTAATAAAAAAATCTTAACTCGTTGAAAATTCAATTAAAATGATGCGATTTCAATATGCATGTACAACATATAAAATGTAGGCGACCGTCGATCAATAGTCCATTTTAATTTGTCGAGAGTAGCGTGGAAGCCAGATGATTGCATTGCAGCGGGTATACAATGATGGCCGATGGGTCTATAAAACAACATTGTCGGACGCGCATGTAGATAAATCAGATGCATTTGTGCACGCATGACGAGAAGCGACCAGATTCAATGTTCCCGTAGTGCGGAAAGTTTTGTTACTGGGTAGTTATAACTTTTGATATAAACGCTTTTGTTTGTTGAATATCGTACTCCTCATAGTTAGTGATGTATCGCGTATTATAAATAATTGGTCGTTGCGATGACATGAAGTAAGTATGTAAAGTATTTGTAGAGATATGAACCTATTTGGCGGAAAACGAGTCCCATCCCTGATACATTGGTACCAACACCCGGTAGTACTAGAATATCCCAGGATTTATGGTATGGCGGTTGGTAGAGGTGGTTCTAGTTTAGCAGCAGTCGAGTGATGCCGAACTGACTAAAGAGTAACGATGACGACTCTATTACTGTACTCTTGGTTTAAATGATAAATGTTTTCTTGTTTACACTAATACAATTACAATCATATTCACTTATGTGATCATGTGATGTTATTTTATGGTATAAAATATAAGGGAAAGCTTAACTTATATTATGATTTACTGTCATAAAGACTGTAAAGGGAAAATTAAACTAAAATTAAAGAGTCTGCTGAGATGGTAGACGTTAATATGATACGTTTTTGAGTGACTGATTTTTTTGGTTGATTTTTGTGCCAGGCCCAGTGATTTTAGATACAAATTAGAATGAGCACTAATTGGATAATTGCAAAATTGGATCAACATTGGCTAAGCACTTTAATGAGCCTTATAATATAAAGTTTCGAAAATTATTATAAAAATGAAATAGGATTAACTGTTTGGGATTAAATTAATCCCGAACTAAGTTTGATCTGTTTTAATTTAATCGGATTGTTACACAATAGACGTCAGCAAATTCGCCAATATTTATCATTATGGGCCGTGGGAGTTGGCAGTCAAACTTTGGACCAATACCACTAATAATAGAAACAGCATTGTATTAGTTTATTAGATTATTTAATTAATGCTTTATATAGATTTTCACATGATCTTTAATCTTATCCTGCTAATCCTACTAATATTCTAAATGCGAGAGTTACTGTATGTGTGAAGTTAGGATGTATGTGTGTATGTATGTTTGTTATTATTTCATGCAAAGTCTACTAGTCTGCTTGTTATGAAAATTGGTACATGGGTAAAATATAACCTGGAATAATACAAAGGGTACTTTTTATCCCAAAATTCCCACGGTAGCGAAACCCGGGGCGTAGCTAGTTCAATATAAAGTCGAGAACCCCGAGTCTACTTCCCAAGGAAAAGTAACTATAAATTAATTAATGCCACATCTACAACATTAAAAAACTTATAATTGATGAACTATAGGAATTCAAACCTAGCTACACAATCTCGTAAAGCTATCTACGAGATTGTGTAGCTATTTCTACGAGATTACGTACCAAATTCCATGATATTGCGTAGCTAGTTCTACGAAACGTCGCTGTCGTAGCTAGTTTTACGAGACATCACAGCTTTCGTAGCTTTAAAAGCAAAGTCATAGTCAAAATAATTATTCGGAAATTAGGCCTTTACAGGAACTTTTTATTTCAAATTTTATAATATTATGTAGTAAATAGTAATTTCTCAAAAAGCTACGAAGTACTGGCATTTCGGAACGTAGGTACACTGCTGAGCAGAGATACCGAAAGAAACTCATTTATTATTACGTCAAATTCATCATCATCGTTCTTCGATGCTTCTAGAACTTTCAGTTCATTTAAAGTTACTTTGGTAACATAAACTGTTAAACAAATTAAAAATATCTATTACTTGCATACTGAGTGGGCGAGTTTGCTGTTTGATAAACACCATGTAAGGCTTGTCAGCACCGGCTGACTATTTATTAACGACAGACTTTGTCAGTGTCAGCGATACTCTGAATAATATGTCCGCTATCATTCGACAGTAAGGCCTCTCTTCCACTAACGGGTACGAGCCATCGTTAAAGTTGGCGCAAGTATTTGTGTTATATATAGTACTAGCTATTGCCCAATGACGAAAAAAATATCGGCTCTAAATTTTATCGAAAATGGTCCAACGATTTAGCGATGGAAGCGTGATAGATAGATTTTAGCATTTATAACATTAACTAGTATGCATGCAGACAACCGCTAAAGTGATAGATAGATAAATAAAAAAAATATTTGTTACTATATAACACAATTGCTATAAAATGCTTACTTGACAAATAGATGAATATAAATATACACTAGGTCCTTTTTTCCGGAAAGTATTACTGCAATGTTAACGCAATAACCTCTATTCAATTTATCAATTAATAAAATTGGTATATTGTAACATTTAAAACTATTTGATACAAGGCCAGAATATTTACCTAACATCAGAAAATTAGTTAAGTTGAACTGGAAGCAGCGTCCATACCACAGCCATCTGTCAAACTGTGCAAGTATGTAGACATGCGGCCGTGCGTGGACTGCGCTTGAGCTGCCCACTGGAATGAGAACCCTCTGTTTTGGAGTGGGTGTTCACTATTGTTAACTTATAATTGCCATTATATTGTTATTTTCATAAAATACCACTTCAGGCCATCAGTTTCGAGTAAAGAAAGATATCATGGAGAAATCGGAACACATACGTTATTGCAAGTTGTTGCATACCGTTTAAAAATTAAATCAAATCAAATTATGCGAACATCATCCTGAATACTACCTGATTCAAATTACACTTCGTATTTCCTCTCCAAATTGCATGTAGAAATGAACCCCAGGAACAGGAACCATCCAGAGCCAAAATGTAGACCCGGGTATTTTTTTCTTTTTGTTTATCTATGGTTTAGACTTATAGTCACTTGTTTAAGATGTCAAGTTGCGCTGGTCAGGACAACTAGGAGGCGCCATCAGTCTCGTCAAGCTAGGTCCAGCTTATCGAACAGTCCACATGCTAACTAAAACGTGATTTATGATGTTCCTGATAGTTTATCTCTTGGATCCCTTATTAATTGCTGAACTGTCGTGGGCACAACAAAGCGGAAATACTAAATCCTAACGCTCCAATTTTTCTCGCGTCGTACTAAGGAATTTTGAAATTTGATTTTATTTAATAACTAGCTTTAGCCCGCGGCTTCGCCTTCGGCTTCACAAATTTCCCACGGAAATGAGAACAATTTTTTTCCGGAACGGGATTCCGGGATGAAAGACACCCTATGTCCTTTTCCAACTTCAACCTACATATATGCAAAACATAAAAAAGATTGGTTGAGTACTTATATGTACTCGACCAATCTTCTTGCGTTAAGAGGTAACAAGCAAATTTACTTTTGCAATTATAATATTATAAATACTATTTAGAAACTGGAATTGTTAATAAAAATGTTAAAGGAATAACGTACTTTTTATATTCCATTTTTAACTTATTAGAATATTTTGTGAGATTTCACCCGTAGTAGCTTAATTTATTATGTTTATACATTAACAGCTTTCAATTCTTAATATCTTCATAAATTAGTGTGGATTAGGATAAAGTTTTAAATATACAAAAAAATAAAATTTCAATATAAATATATATAAATAGGGATAAAAAATAAAAGAGCTTAGCTAAGCTAAAATAATAAAAATATGTGTGAAAAAATTTAGCTATAGAATGGTCTATTTTATTGGAAATAGTAATTTTGTTCACGGCTGAGCTTATGGATGTTTTTTCAGGAGCAATTAGTGTCGTCCTGAAACAGACTCCTAAAACTAATTTAAAGGAGAATTAGAGAATCGGATTTAGGGATTTACAAGACTCCAATTCTCCTTAGCTGAAAAATAGACCAACATTATAGTTTTTAACCCTGTGTTTCTTTTCTGAAATTAAGCAGCAGTTTATCTTTTACAAAATTCTTAAAACTGTAATATCAATTGGATGGTTCTAATGTCGATAGAGAAT
This sequence comes from Plodia interpunctella, assembly GCF_027563975.2. Taxonomy (NCBI): domain Eukaryota; kingdom Metazoa; phylum Arthropoda; class Insecta; order Lepidoptera; family Pyralidae; genus Plodia; species Plodia interpunctella. The sequence continues at coordinate 6,288,300 of NC_071302.1, read as the reverse complement.
TATAAGATCTAAAAAGATCCCTCTTACTCATCCTGGTGTGTTTCCGTATGCCATTGAAGAACCTGATTGTAAGAAATCTGATTTTATGAGTTGTCGTCATAGAAATGCTATTGTTGCCTATCTCAAGGCCAAGTCACTGGATGATTTCTACGAAAGGATATGGAGTGGACCACCAATTCTAAGACGGCAAACAAAATCGTTTCAGCTGATTCCAGAGAAATGGTCAGAAAATAATTACTGAAACTAGAAATAAAACCACCTGAAACTAGAAATAAATTCATTAATGTGTCTAATGTAAAATTTAGTTTTGGTCATCATATTTAATGATGTACACAGGCGATACAATCTTGTTCCCAAAGGAAGTTTCATTAGCAGGTAATATTACGTTACAGTGTGCGGCAAGACGGTGGGCGTACAATTAACTACAAGTCAAGTTACCCTGCAACGAACTCTATACTATGGTAACAGCGGCGATTTTGCCATGAACTTGAATAGAGTGGACGACTGTACCGTTACGTTATGTTTTGACCTAATTAATATATCGCCAAGGGACTATATATGTACACGCCTCTAATTTTGATGAATTGTGCAAAACTTTGAGCAGATTTTATTGATGCTATCGATATTTTGGGCATTATAAGTGATTAGTATCAGTTCAAAGCTAATAGATAATGTTATTAAATGTATTAATTACCTGAGAAATGCAAAGAAAATTAAAACTTTTGCATTGTTTAGATTTAGAAACAAATTAAGAACTGAACAAAGATCCCATCGATACTGCCTTACTAATAAGGATTCATATTATTTGGCATTTCTTGTCAGCAGTGGTCGTTCCGAAATGATAGAAGTTTATATCTTAGTCAATTATTACTTATTTTATTTAGAATAATCACGTGAAGGGTCTAATTTTTAAATTAATGATTTGATTTTGAGATATGATACGGCCAGTAATATAATATAATATGATAATTTCCAGTATCCAGTCTCATCTGTGTCTAGTACTATAATAATATAACCTGCAAACGTTTATATTTACCAATAAATTAGGTTAATTATTATTAACAAAATCTTTCGGTTTATAAAATATTTCGATAATTTACATATAAATTTAGTAAGCTAATTTTTCATATTCCTAGACAAAGTACTTCTATATGACACCATTTTGGAATATAAGCTATGTCTTGCCATTGAACAGATTTCAAAAAATTTACACTGAATTGATATAAAGAGAAATTATTGAAAGTGATAGTTCATCTCCACAAACCCAACGGTTACTTTAACGGTTGACTTCAACTGCAGTATAAAACATATTAAAAAAAAAGTTTAAAAACCGCGATAGGAGTACAATGCAAAGTTTGTATCGAAGCCACCATTTTGTAGTTCCTATAAAGCACACTGTAACGTAAGCAATATCAAGTGAAATCGCGCACTAAGCTTCATCGCTGCGAGCTTCATAAACTTGCAAAATTGAACGCAAGCAAAGCCGCGGATCTACAATGCTGAGCTACTAGTAGTTCTTATAGTAGCTTGTTATTAATATCTTATGCCAGCGATACACTATTGGCAAACAGTTCGCCAAACTTTGTTGGATTCGGCATATATAACTGGTTTCTCATTGCGGTAAGTACTCGTAAGCTCTCATACAAACTACGCAATGTTCAATTATTCGCGTAGGCATTTGTCTGTGTTCGGCGATAGGTAGCCCGTATTATATATGAAACGAGCAATATTTGTTTAGTTGTATATATTTAGTTGTATACTATTTGAATATAGGGGTTTTAGAGGCAAAAAAAAAAAACAATCTACTAGATCCCATATCTGGGAAAATTGGTTTTCCATATTTATATTGATAACAATTCCTTTGTTTATGTGCGAAATATTTTCAGCATCCATCTTTCGTCTACGAGAAGAATTTCTAAGAAGACTTTTACAATCTGCGCGGGAGGAGAAGCAGCTGCTTAGAACATTCCAAGTTATTATTTCGCTCCCATATCATCACATGCCGGCATGGAAGACGTACGTAATTTAAAAAATAACTAGCCGCCCATCCTGGCTCCGCTCAGGAAAACATAATAAATTAAACTCCTAAACCTTCTTCAGGATTCACACTATCTATTGGTGAAAATCGCATGAAAATCAGAGCAGTTATTGTTATTAAGTTTATCGTGAACAGACAGACCCAGCAGAGGATTTTGTTTTATAATATGTAAGGATAAGAATGTCTTGAGGTAATCAGAATATAATATTGAAGTTTTAAATCAAGATGCGATACAGGAAATAGGAAGAAATATACCACAGGAAATCTATTTGGTATATTCCTTCTTATTTCCTAATGGTAATCTAAAGCGCGCTGATTAGGTAATCGCGACTAGCATGGTTTCCGAGGAACAGATATGTGTTGTCGAGTTTGGTATCGGATATCGTCTATCTATGTGGGCCGCTCGGCAGCTTGTGGGTGAAGTTGAGCTGAGTTTCAACACAAATTAACAACATTTACAGATAGAACTAATTTAGAATCTACGTCCAAAAATGTACAGCCTCCGGCTGAGGTGGACACTGCGACGCTTTACAGGTACAAAGCGAAAACATAAAATTTACGGACGTGTTTGTTTTCTCTACCTAATACATGTACATATGTGCAGGACACATAAATATTCGTCTATACATTTGATACATTTTGCGTCACGTTACATTGCGCCGCACCGCGCAAATTCTAAACAAAAATACTTTGACTTTTTTATAACGATCAGGGGATATGGAAAAACTGTAATTTACCAATGATCAGATAAGTCATTGAGATACATATAATGAAGAGTTTATAGAGAATCTCAAATATGGGGAGGAATGGGGTGAAGAAAAAAAGTGCATCTTTCTGCTGTGAGACACGAAGCTGGTGTCAATGTCAAAAATAAAGCTTAGAAATTTGAAGACTCGGTTGTGAGATTTTACGACCGGTCTCCTGTCTGACCTCAACACTCTTTGGAAATGTTATTGTTCACGGCTGCCAAGGCTATCTGTCTGGCTATAGGCTATATGTATTAGTTGCCTATATCGATAGGAGCATATGGAGTGATCCTATTCCAGGGCGTGACCACAAGCCGCTTTCACCACACAGCTAATATCATTAAAACCTAGCTGTCAAGCCGGGTTCAGCGCAATGTTCCGTCATCATGAGCGGCACATATAAGTAATCCTATAATTTCCTCCGAGAGCCTCAGTTTTCATTGGTCGTAAAGCTCGATGGCTCACAACACTGGCTTGCTATTGCACTATAAACTGTTGGCTAATAGGGATTACTACACTTTCCAAGCCACATTTAACTTTGCTTCCCACTGGGCGCCGAAAATAAATAGTGACACATTTAGATTCCAGAAAGGGGTGATTTTTTTTTCCCACGTGGCTTCATTTTTCAACTTTATTTTACTAGTGATTAGTAGTGTCATTTTAGGAGTGAGGGTTATCTAGAATACTGAATAAATAATAGATTGCTAAGAAGGATTATGTCGCCCTTGTAAAAACTTATTTTCATATTCTTAAATACGTTTTCTTTTGCTTTGGTACATACTGGTTATTTTATAGGATTCACTTAAGAATGCATTTCTTAAGTGTCATCCTCTAGAGAGAGAGGAAAACTTATTCTTCAGACTCTCAGGGTTCTCTATTCAGGGCTGTTACCTTTTAATTATTCGGGTCTGATTTTATGATCATCCGCCTGCCTGACTACCCTCTTTGGGAATGCTATCACCTGCCAAGGCTTTATATCTCTTTATATATTTAGTCGCATCGCATGACGTCCAAAGGAGGACATACATTTCAGATCTAAAGCAACATCAAATAATATCTTTGCCGAAATCAGCAGTCTAAAACTCGCAAACAGCGTAATATGAAGATACACAAAGAAAATTGTGTGTTTCAGCAATGAGCTGCACTGACTTCAGTATAGTTAGCTTTTGAGTTGCAAATGTTGAATCCCTCGGCAGTCGAAACAGTGCCGCGAAATAGTTTTGATGTCAACATTGTATTTAATTTGAAAACAACACATGTTATTTGGAAATTAAATCCAGGATAGCTACTGGTTACAATTAATACTACTTATAAGTATATATAAGTAGTATTCCTAGTTATAATTACAACGTAAAGTTTAGTATTGGTCTATAATTGGATGGATGTAATTAGTGAGTAACGTTTTTTTGGGGTCGCCGCGGGCAACGGCTAGGTATAATTATGAAGTTGTAGACTTGGGAAAAATGAGGATCAATAAAAATATACATATGTTGTAGCTAAATTTGGAATACATGATGACACTATAATAATGAGCCATTGCCAGATCATACAATTGAAAAAAGTATCTGCTGCTTATGACTTATACGAGGATTTAAAGTTCAATAATTCCTTGAAACTAATTTTTCAACTTGTACAATAATCCCGGTGTGTTTGCTATCGTCATTGTTGTGATCGCGGGAACGGATGAAGGTGCTAAGTCGGATGAAGATAAAACTTGTTTGTTAGTTTATGCCTGGCATTAGAGAAGTTTCTGCTCGCCGCTTATCTGATCGCGGCGGAATCAAGCGATCAGACAGCGGTAAAAATGTTACTTCGTGCACTTTGGAGATTTTGGGATTTCTGGCGCGGCGCCTGCCGGTACAGACGATTGTGTTCTCTGTATATTTTACTGTATAGGTATTGTATGTTGTTCGGTTTAGGATCAGATTGGACGTTTTTATTTTTAAGTCTGCTGTATTAGTTTTGTACGACAATTTTACGTTAAGAGCAATTATATTTTTAATGTTTTCGATGAGATAGGTATAGTGAAATAAAGAGCGCGATTATATTAAAGTTTGATAATAATCCACAGGAACGGTTTAGTTATAAAATTAATTAATGATCAAAATTTAAAAACAGTATAGTTTTATCGTACCTATACAACACAAGTGTTTACAAATATTGCTAAATCGTTGCTTAAATACCTGACTTTCATTAGAAATAAATACTTGATAGATGCGCCACGTGCTAATTAATTAATACTAGAACACATTTATAAAGCTGAGCTAAATCAAAGATACAACCAACAAAACTCTCAACACAATTTCAACGTAGCAAAACATACAATCAGCTGACACCATTCAGATTCAAACTAACGTGAATAACTGGAGTAGGTTCGATTGAATCACAGCACAATAGGCCTCATCACGGCCTGTGCAGTGCCAGAATTTATATTAATTTCCTGTAGTGCCGCTGGGAACCAGTTGGCGTCGATGCACGGCAAACTGCGGTCGGCATGTCCTGACCTGTTCCAAACATTGCAATGGACATGCCTGTATGACCACCTGTCCTAGGTGAGCGATGAGATGCTGTGCGCTTATGAGTCATTACGGCGATTATAAAGTAACTGTAATGAGTAGAGGGATGAGTGAAGGATGGAATCGATATAATATGATATCAATATTATTCAAAATTGCTTTAAATTATGATGATTGATGGAAAAATCAGATTTTAAAGAAATTCGGTACACGTGTAGAATATGACCTAGCTAGCACTACAATAGCACACTTGTTCGCGTTCATCACTTCGCACCGCTTTCGTCGTTTACCTAGCTCTCTGGGTAAACTCGCACGCTTTTACCTCCACCACGAAGTTTCTATTCACACATTGCGATGGACATACTAAACCGAAACAGTGTCTGACTGTTGCAATTATTTAGAACTAACTCTCGGATTCAATGCATTTGAAGTCCCAGTAGCGAAATGCATCCCAAGATAGAAAGGATTATTTTTGTTGGTTAGCTATAAGCCATCGATCGTTACAAACGTTATTTTGGTAAAATGTCGAATTATATTTATAGAAGAGAAGAGATTGTTATGTATATATTTTGTGTGCGTTACAAATACCAATCGATTTCGCCAATTTACATATAATCAATATTAGGAACTATTTATGACAAGGCATTTTGACCTGTCGTCGTATCAATAGAATAAGCAAGAAAAAAAAATTTAATAATTAATTAGTACAGATAAAAGAATCCCTTTCGAGGAACCTTAAATAAATAAAATCACAAATTCTTAAATGGCCTCAGAATTGAACTTAAAGGAACCTCAAAAACTATTTCGTTACATTTATCTTCGAATATTTATGGCGGCAATTTCATCCAACGGGTTAGCTAAAGCAAGTTTTCTCTTTTTAGCTCATAAATTAACCACCGCGGTAAAATTACTGCGAAACCCGTCGTTCTATGAAGGCGGACTATTAAGTGTCGTATGGTACATGAAATTCAAATTTATCGGAAAGACTACGCCTCTTATAGTTTTCTATACTGGATGAATTTTGTTTCTGCAAAATAATATAGCAAAAGTTTAATGTTTTTAATCTGATTTTACATGTGTTACATTGTCATTATATCCTGTGTTACTTTTATCAAGTGTATCTTGGTAATGCACTATATTAAAAAGTAATGAACATTTGGTATGTGATATATTTTTTATCAGATCAAATATGTTGTACAATTAAAGCTAGTTGATAATAAGTATAGTATCTCCGTGCTTCTCTGCTTTAGAAAATATTTCGCCTTAAGCTACGTAAGGAAAATATTTTTATATGAGAAGGTTGCGACTGAAGACAAATGAAATATTGGAAAGTAAAATATTTACCTATAAACGGGACATCGACATCCGCCATCAACTTCATTTCGCGAAATTGAGGAGACGGCAATAGTCGTATTGTACAATTTTGCGAACGTTGTCGTAAACGAGATGCCTGGAGATACATTGGTACGTTTTACATCGGAATCCCGCCTACTTAAAGGCAATAGTATCGCACAAAAGGAATTGCTTCCACCTTCAAAATGAAACAGACGCTTTGTCGGTTTTGAGGGGCCGTGTAACGACACCTTTATTGAAATGTTCGCGTGTGTGTAAGCGTCAACGTACCTATTTTCATAATATTTTACAATGTTTGCTTATATTCTGCATTAATAAAACTGCTGCAATAAAAGGGTCAAAATTAAAGTCACTAAATGAATGTAATAACATTACAATTTTTCACTCCATACAGTTGCTAGACTAGCCCGCCATTTCTAATTATATTGTTTGAGGTGTTCCTGCTGCGAAATGTGTCTAGCATTTCTGTTAAGTACTATATTATCTTAAAATCTTATTTGTTTGGACATTAAACTTATGAAGGAGAAATGAAAAATGCACAATCTTCTTTCAAACTTAACTCCGCCTAATAAGCCCGAGATAAACAATAACTAAGATTAATCTGCAGCCGTTTAAGCGGGCTAATTCAACGGCAATGCAGCAGATTGCCGGGATAAAGGTATGGACTCGGCAAGCCGGATTAAACCGGTTTTTAAGTTTATCGTGCTTTTAATATTGTTCGCAAGGACTTAAAACGCAACATGAATATTGCTCAGCGAAGAAATCAGCGCGTGCAAAGCTGACTTTATAACTACATAAATCGTTCATTGAAATGTACGTTTGGAAGCGTTGAAAAATTATAAAACTTGATAAAGGTAAGGTTCCCTTTTTAGCGATCGGACCTATGGACGAACCAGAATTAAGTGCTGAGACAAATAAAAAAGCGATTTCATGAATCTAATTATATAAATTGGCATCCAAGTGGGCCATTCGCCGGCAGTCTACCAAATTGCATTTAAATCTTTATCCGTTTACATTTCCGCACATCAAGTCTCAGAGTACAAAAACATGAAGCGTAATTTGCTAAGACGAATAACGTTTGATTTAATCCGGCACGTAGAGGCCGGCCCGCGCCGCGCCGTCGATTTACTTTTATTGCTATTTCGTTTTATTTCCCATTGCCCTATGCTGTCTTCTGCCCTTCTGCTGGCCTGTTTTCGGCATCGTTAACGGGAAATGTGCTAATCTTTTTTACACAGCCCTCACGTTTAATAAATGACACAGATGCTTCACGATTCCACATGTGTGCAATACGTTTAATTTTTAGCGCGACGCTCGTAGCGGTAAATTAAAAATATAATATGTTGTTTCAGCATTGATGAAAGTACTTGTGACGACTGACGACAAATTTACAATTACAATTAATTTGATTACAAAATAAACAGGATGGTACGATTTTATTTTTAAAAAGTGTTTGGGTTATTCAAGCAAAATACGTAGGTAAAATAGGTAGTTTCTCCTAAAAAGAGTCGGTTTCAAATAAGGTCGGTGCATTTAATTAATACTCAAATTAAAACAGACATTCCTTACCTTAATCCTCATTTCATCTCAAGAATTGTACAAATTTACTTTGTTAGCGGAAGTATAAAAAGCATCAAAATAAGTGTCAAAAGAGTTCATTTAGAAGAAGTTTCCAAGATCTTCGTGCCCGACCTGCGGAGTTGTTTAACTTTCCGACGGCGAGGTCAATTAAAGGCGCTCTAAAATACGACACCTCGCGACGCGTCGCTAAAACACAAAGTTGATAAGCTAATAAACACTTAACTGCGCTCCGTTTAGACATAAGCAACTCATATTAAAGAAGAAATGTCATTGTGATATTTAATTAAAAACACATAAATATAATTTAACATGTTTAATTACGTACATCATTTTCGTTCATCTACCATGACAAAAAGCAAATTTATATCTGGTGTATTTTAAAGAAAAAAATAATTTAAAACGATACTTACTTCTCTTTTTGTTCAAGAGGTTAGAAAGAAAAAAAAAAACAGTACGCTTTTTATCAGGGTTATCTAAAAAAAGATTTGCAAATCACATTCGTTTCGTCACTTACAGAAGTTCAGCCGCGAATGTTTGTTACAAGTTTCGGCCGTTGTTTTCTGGGCACAGCGGAGTTACAGGTGATTTTGCCACTGAAGTGGTGCCAAACTTCTCAAGTACAATCAGAGAATAAGTAGGTAATAGTACTGCCGTACAGAATGTCCACATTCATGGAATCGATGTTTAGCCGGTATAATGAAAGATTTATCGGTTGCTGCTGTCAACTTTGATGTTAACTTTAACGGTTATGGCAGGCTGAGGCATCGAATAGTTGATGAAGCTATATAAATCAATGTATTTTACAAATTGTTATTTTGAATCAAAATATATCTCGTAGCTCGGACATACTTACTGATTCAAAACCATTATTTTGCTAGTCTAAGATCCCTCGAGAGTTACATTTTCGTTAGCTGGTAAGTTAGGTGATTGTAAAGTTTGGGTCATGGTTTTTTTTGGCAGGTATATAAAATGTTTTTTTGCATCAAAAGCTCCACTTTTTAATATTTACTTTGGAACATTAAATTTAATAAATTTTATTCAAGTTCTTGTTTCCTTTTTTCGTAAATACGATGAACATTAATAAAAATCACGTGTTCTATTACCACACACTTTGGCAGTTAGGCCCGTAATATCCGTCACAGATTTAACTGTGAAGGTTAGTTTAAACCATAATAGTCATAAAGCTGTGTTGACAGATGGTCTAAAATTATAATTTTAATGTCTTTTTGCAAAATGTATGAGTAAATACCCCACGAGGAATACAAACGCTGGTCGTACCTATACTTTGAAGCGGTTTCCGGAGTATGAGTTGAATCTCAAAGTTTATCTTCACGAGCTCTATTGAGACTTGCATCGCGACTGGCGTCTGGGAGACAATGAGTTTGTCTTTCGACTTCGATATGCGTTCATAGCTTAAACTGTTTAAACTCTTTTCTTAGTTTTGTTTAAGTAGATACTGTGCAACAAGCAAATGCAATTTTTCTATTAAAATATCCGATCGTAGAAGTGGATAAATGTATATGGCTTGTCTATTTCAATATTGTAAGTAAATCGTAGTACTAAAATACTAAAAAATAACAAAAAAGGTGTCTTATTTGACCCTAATGGTAAAAATTGTAGTGGTCCGACATAGAGCAAATGTGTGTCGAGCGTGGTTCGCTAGGTTTCCGATTACATTATGGCGTCGGCAGTCGCCAGACATTACTGAAGCCATTACCTTATCTAAAGTCCCTCTCGGATTTATTTAGTTTTCCCTCGCCGCAATTTATCGAAAACCGCTCGATAAAGTTGTCAACAGGAATGGATCTGGAGCCAATTTGAGAGCAGAGCGCTGAGCAAAAAAGAAAACGACTTTCTAGATTTCACGCTCTACGGTTCATGATTGATAAGATATTGGATCATTCCTTAAATAAATTAGTCGATTTATATATACTTTTCTATTTAAGTGGATTCTTTCTTTCGGCACACAGCTTTGTTTATTAGCTGGCTAATTTCTGAAAAGGTGAATATTTTATAAACATTAGATAGGTATTCCTTTAAATTCTGCCACTGCTCGTTTAAAAACTGAATGTATTTAAGAAAAAAGGAACCGAAAACGTACTTGAGTAAAATTTAAATTTCCGAAAGCTACGAGAAAACCAATGTCTAACAAACGCTACGACGATAACACTAACAGTTTACTAGAACAGTTTTACTGTTGAATAGAAAAGGGCTTCGAAGTGAAATTCTCCAAGAGTTAATTAGATTTAGTTATCTCAAGAACTCAAAGATTTCTGTTACAGACAAAATTCAAAATTTCATCTCAATGGAGAGGTAAGCGGATTATTCACTTTGATTTACACATAGACACTAAGACCAATTGAAAAGCTCAGTAATAATAGGATTTTAATAAGCATTATATTATAGATTATATTAAGGATGGTTTAATACAAAATGCCATGAGAGCCATGTTGCTAGATATATTATTTTAAAGTGTAAACTTCTAGTGGAGTGGACGCCGTGGGGCGATAACACCCTAAGAGAGCAAAGCGCTGGTTATTTGTAGACAAGCAGGTTTGATGTGGGCGAAGACGCCCACATCAAACCTGCTTGTTGATGATCGTGGGCCCAAACCGACACAAAATCAAGGCGATCTTCACCCGCGTGTTAGAAAAAGGTTATGAAGAAGAAGATATGTGACCTTGATGGTTAACAATCAACAATAATTCGTTTCTCACTTAACATTTTCTGGGCAGCACTAAACTATGGAATAAACTTCCCTAGGCCATGATACCGAATTGGTTTGATGTCGGGGCCTTCAAGCAAGACTCCTTTCTTAGCGATAATAAGCATATAAGAAGATAAGTGATATACATCCTTTTCTTAATTCAGCAACGTGTCTGTTACTCTTATCGGATTACTTTTGTCCATAGGCTGCGGTGTTTGCTTGCCATCAACCAATCCGCTTACTCGGTCTACTGTGCTATAAAAAGAGAATTAATAAATGCGTTGGCGACAAAAAAATAGCCGTTAACTGAACCTATATATATTAGTTACTATCTCTCTACTTATTGCCAAAGTTTATTGGTGCGGAACACTGATTATGTGAGGCTAAACTCTTACATTTTACCGATTTTTATGATTAAATTTATACTATACACTACTTACACGATCTTTTCCATGTTATAGATTTTCTCCGCAGCCAAGTAGGTATGTTGCCGCAGAAAATGAAATTCTATATGAGATAAAACCAATAATCCTCGTGTAGAGCTTATGGATGGCAGCAAATTTATTTTTCTTGATTAAATTGCTCACGCCAAAACCACTTTTAGTTATTTACAATTGCTTAAAAACACAAAAGGTTTCTAAATAGACAAAAATACAAAGTATTTCGCAATGGAGATTGGAAAATTCCCTAATAAAAACCGAGTTATTCAAAGGATACCCGTGGACAAATCCCACAAGGATCAAAAAAGAAAGGTTTAAAAAGCCAAACTTACCGTAACGTTTTAAGCCTTCTGCCGGAGATATTGGCGGTCGGAGAGAGTAGAGGAGTATTTTTCACAGTCCCTAGGTACTGGGTTGACTGATAAATGACATTGGACATTGGTGTGCGCAATTCGATTGAAGGTCGAGTTTTAACTGCCCCTTTGCGCTAATTTGTGTTGAGCTACAAGCATTTAATAGCAGTTACTTGATGCTCCGGGTGCTGCCACGCGAGGTTTCCATTCTATTCTAATTGTACTATTGCTGAGAGTGTGCTATTCTGAGAATTTAGACATTTTAATTTTGTATCAAATTTTGGCACACTATATTATAGACACGCAGCCATTTTAATTTTTGTTTGTTTGTTTTTGCTTGTTGTTTGCACAATTAGTATTTAAAGTTTAAGGTTAACTTTGGATATGTAAGTACTTACATGTATTTATAGCACACAGACTCGCAATACAGCGACCAGTAAACTATGTATAAATTTCTCAAACAAACATTTAAGAATCGATTACTTTTATTTACAAATTTTATAAGTGATGGCAATACTATAGGGTTAAATTCAAATTAAGTGTTTAAAGGGATAGGGTACGGGTCAGCGCGAATGGCCGTTAAATTTAGTTAACCTTTCCTCTCCAAATATTTCCAAGGTCCATGTTCACTAATTTCCACCTCAGTGGATTGTGATCTTACGGCCGGAGGACATCAGGATCTGTTCTGTTAAGTTGGTGAGTCTTAAAACAGGACCGATGTCGTAAAAGGAATACTAATTTGTTTAATTACAGTTACATAGGATTATAATAATAGTTTCTTTGATCTTGCAATAGTTGAAAAAATTACAAGTGTGAATATTAAATATAAATGAAATGATATCAATAGTTAAATGATTATAAATGTACTCAGTGTAAAAATGAACAATAATAGAATTTGGCGCATTAATATATTATGTTTCGGTTTCTTTCGGAACCTGAAAAGTATTTGTGGTGCCGCCGAGAGCTGTTTTTCTTAGAACCAACAACACATGCTATTTGTTTTAAACGGTAACAAAACTATCCTTTCTATCTGTCGATGTCACTAAGAGAAAAGTGGTTTTACATCAATAAAACCTGAAAGAATTCATAAATATAAGATAAGCGCAGACGAATCCAAAAGAAAACGCTTCAAAAGAGAAAAGTATTGAATAAATAAAGAAATCGACACGTTTTCGCGAACTCTCAATTTATCTAAGAAAATTTTATTCATATCCGAAGAGGGGACGGCTTCAGAGGATCGACATATGGACATGTGTTGAAGACGTATAAGCCTCGCTTATTATTTTTTCTTTAACGCGTTCTTTTTTATCTGACGCATTTGAAATCGTCATATTCTTCGCACACATAACTTCCTCACTTCTTTTCGTTTACGTACGATCAGACGTTTGTTCTATTTTGCTATGTATATGTAAAAAGATTAAAAACTTTCTCCGCAACGTGTTTCGAAGCTTTAAGCTCGCTGTCATAAGGCAAGCAAAAGCTCGACTTGGAAAGAGGATTTGGCCCTTAAGTTTGTTGTGAGGTAAAGTAATATACTGAGAAACAACAAAAAAGAAAATCGTGAACGGCGCGCACCCCCTTCTGAATATTAAAACGTTCACGGCAAAACCTATATCATTAAGCTCTCTCGGTGTTATTTGTTTCCAAGGGATTATATCGATGTCTCGTATTATGGTCGAGGACTCGGTAAGTAGTGGCACACATGACAACGCTATCTTACATACATATTTACATTATACAAGCATGTTTCAGTTGAAATGACCAAGAATAAATTGAGTCTAATAAAAAAATCTACATACAGAACAAGAAACTGTCCTCAACAATGTTGTGCTTAAGCCTTTTTATCCACCGAATCTTCTAAACAGGGAATCCGAGCACAGTTCTTATAATTTGGTTGAATGGTGAACATTTGATTTAAGTACCGTCCCAGGGCTAACAAAGACCCTCAAGGGACCGCCCCGACTATTTCCTTTGTTTTTTGTCTCATTTTTAACAACTTTCTCAAAGGATTCGCTAAGAGGTCCGCCCGATACGGGCGGTTAGAACAAATCCCTGAATTGCTGATTGACGTCCTCTGTGGGATTTCCTTAAAGATTAATGATGATCAAAACGGTAATTAATGAAAGGAAATGCGTAGCTTATGCAAATGTATGAAGCTATTATTTGGAATCTACTGGATCTAATGGTTAAGAATTGGATTTAGAGTTAGTCTTAAATTTACTTAGTACAAAACTTTACTGACTAATAGATCAATACGCTTTTTCATTTTATTATGGACCACAGAGTGTTGTCCACTGTTCATTTATCTAAACAATACTATAACAGCAGCGTTCAGCGCGTGTATGTGATAATAAGGATATATTCTATCAAAATTTGTCCAGTACAATTTTAAATTTACATAATCAAATTCACATCTTAATTTGCATTTATAATGTTACGATAGTTAGGATATAGTTTAGTTTCTAACCCAGATAGATTTCTGCTCTGAAAGACACGTCACAAATTTCTAATCACAATATTCATAGATAATTTACAGAAATAGCGCGCAGAATTATCCTTGTGAATGAGCTCGCTTCAGCATAAAGGCTCAACAAGCCAACTTGCTCAGTTTGGCGCAACAACACAACTCGTATGATATTAATCGCGCGTCAGCAACTTTAGGAAGGTCATCCATTGATGCTTGCGATACTATACCCTCGAACTTAATTATTATGTTTTATCCGGATAAAAGCAATAAATGGTCTCATCGCATTACAAAACTTTTGCTAATTTCGGTATACAAAGTGCTGCGCAGGTATTGCAACATCACACATATAGGACATCAATTTAATATAATCTGTATTAATACATACTCGAATCAACTTTTCGAACATCTTTTTAACAGGATAGCAATTTATTATTATCATATGATTTGTTATATACTTAAATAGATACTTCAACACAGAGTATGTACAGCGTAGTTTAGCGATAAAATTACATCCTTCTCAGCAGTGGAAAGCCTGCTTAACATCCCGCGTACTTATTGCGATTCAGACTGCATTGTTGAGGCTACAACACGGAAAATCGGGCTATGAAACTTTTTGATACCTGAGCGCCCCTGATCCTTCTTTTTTACTACCGCGAATTTGTCTTTGCTGTAACGTATTGCGGGAACACTCTCTATCCTGCTCTGCTGATTTATCGTCGGTTCACACGACATTCTCTTATGTACGGCGTCTAAGTTTCCATTTGGCCTTATTTCTTCTAGAAAGAGTTCTCTTTGTAATTTATATCCCATTTTAAATCTTAACTTACTACGTGCACATGTAATTATCAATTCTGATTTAAGCGTGACTTTTATGACTGCAATTTGGGGGTTTATGTGGCTATTAGAATTTGCATCTAGTACGCGGCTCTATATATGCTAATGCCACGTAGTCGCATTCGAATTCCTCCGATATATCTTACAATATACGGTCATTGTTCCAAATTTGATACATCTAAAATTAAAAAAGAAATCTTTTATTGCCGAAATATAAAACACCACAATACAAAACAGACAAAAAAACAAACAGAACATATATGGAACAAAATGAGAAAAACAAAATATCTAGTGGAACAAACAGGAAAGATATAAGTCCACACTAATCTAAGAGAACTGTCAGAAATGATGTGCTGTGATCTTGGCAAAGAGTTCCATTCATTTTACCATGAAGGCATTTTTGTATTTTTAATAGAGTATTTGAAAATTATGTTACCTTGCCTATTCAAGCTTTGCTAGCACACTATCTCACATGAACATATAGTACTCCCATTATTGTCATGTAACAGCCCACATATAGAATAGGGCTTAGTCAGGCGGCTTTAACAGCTTAACCGACAAAAAAGGCCCATTCCCCTACCGTTGGCAACGTAACCATTGCACTTAACAATGGTCTCAATGTCTGTGTGGAAATTCTTTTTGTGTAATAAATGATAATAAAACTTGTTTTGATTATCGAATAAAAACTAAATGGTATTAAAAGTGCTTAATGATGTTAAATGGTAAAATGCAGCAGTGTGTTATAATGGGAATGAAGCATGTATATATTTATTATGAACTAGCTGATGCTCGCGACTTCGTTTGCGTGGACATAATTATAAATACGAAAGTGAGATTCTATTCTTGGTGTTCTACATCAGATGTTTGTTCCAGATATTCCAGATTTTTATATCTTAATAGAAAATGCTTATCAGTCTGAACTACTTTTGCTAAGGCGTCATTTCGATATCTCTTATAGTTTGTTGGAGTAAGGCATAAGCTGTGCCAGGTGTCAAAAAATATGTACTATATGTTTTGCACTGGTTTCATAACTATATACTTAACAAAAAGTTTCATTCAAATCCGTCCAGTAGTTCCGGTGATTAGCGTTAGGCGTAGACAAACAGACAGATATTTTTTTAAAATTCTTACTTTATCACTATTTCTACATCGTCCTAAATTTTATTTTGTAAATATATTAAATGAACAGACAAACCTTTTTACTGTTTTATTATATGTATTGATATTGATTGATATAGTTTCCGATATCGCACATTTTGGTTTGTGTAATATACGAGGTTGTTCACGATCACGTCCAAACGGCTCCAATACAGTTAAGACAGTATCCCAATAATGTGTTTGCATATTACAACCAAGTCTCTCTAGTTCAATCCAGTCTCACATATTCGGATCTGTTTGTGTGATGATGTCGGGACAGTTTTGTTTGTAGTATATTTCTTAGTAGTTTAGGTACAGTTAATACATCAAGCAATCCAAAATTATTGCAATTTCGCCGCTATTGTTATCGCATAGAGATCCATGCAGATTAACTTGAAGTGCGTTAGACTGTACGAGATGAAAAAAAGAATTAGATAGCAAATAATTTTAATTAAATAGGCAATTAAGTACAAATGTGTTGCTTATTTCAAATGAAATTTCTGCAAGACAGGAGAGTTTAATTTCTTATCGAGTGTGTTATTGCTCACATTGGTGTCAGTTTATACCTACTCAAGTATATACTACCAAAGTCATCAGACGTGAATCATACGACTGCTGCCATTTCACTAGATGTATCGTAGTATGTGTTGTACTTATACTAGTGAACTAAACAGTCCATTAGTTAATAAAAGGAACCACCTGTACAATATATAATTTTCACCAGGATTCATCAAACCACTTATTCTTCTATCTATATATCGTTGTCACATATTTCTTAATTGTTTGCATTTTTCTTATATGGTCTTTGTATGTACACTGTTTTTGAATTGTAGTGTAGATCGTAACCTTATAATTTTACTACTATGTATAGTTTTACTACAATTTGTTATGTGTATTTAAATAAATAAATAAATAAATAAATAAACCACTGGCCCTATATTTAGAAAACGTTTGAAATCGTCAGATTTTCTAGAAGCTGAGATGGATGATGCCTTAAATTTCCATTTCTTTTCAGTTTTTATTTACTAAGCGTTTACCATTTTTTTTGCATTCTTAAAACACTGAAAAGTGCTGATTCATACTCTAAAGCGTGAGCTTATTAGAAAATCCTTATGTGAACTTTACTTAATATGCATGCAGGTACTTTAGGGAGTATGAATTCCTGTTCTATGCAGATGGTGCTCTCTTTAATATAATCTTCCGTTGTATTGTTACAAGCATGCTCTTTTTCTCCATTTATTCAATTCGCAATACCGTTTTCTGTTTTAAAATGGTATCAGTTCATAACTTTATTGTAAAAACGTGTATTTTTGTTACAAAATACAGAATAAACAAGAATGTGAATGCAATGAGAAATGAATGATACTTTATAAAAAAGAAGGCAACTAACCGTTTTTTATTTTTAGGTATTAGGTCCTGAAGTTGTTTCATAATTTTAATATTTATTACTGAATGTTGGCCGTCCATTCCATAAATTTGTTCGTATCTACCGCTTGTTTTTCGACTATTTTGTCAAAGTTTTTATTAATAACACGAGGCGAAAATTGTTCTACTATGTCGGTCTTTCTAATTACGAAACTCGTTTTAATTAATAACAACTTCTCACATCGTTTAATGTAAGCAAAGTAAATTATTATAATTCAACACATAACAATACATAACTGATTTTTATTACATGGGTTCACCACGTGGAATAGGTAAATCGTGATATAAATATCGTAACCGACTCGCTGTCATTTTGTCACTAATGTGTGTGTGTTTTTCACAATCACACTAGTGTGACGTAGAAGAAGTTTTTCTTACTTGTACAGTTTAAATACTTGTTGGTCATTTAATAATTCATACAATAAGCAACACACATGGACAATTGACGTGACAGCTATCTAGTTGAGCCTGGTTACTGTCACTCAGGTCAGGTCTAACAGCACTTAACCAATGAATAAATGAGGTGACCTCATTGACTGCACCTGGAGTGCCTCTTATCGGCAATAACTTTTGACATTTAATAAATATGGTACACGTTCCGTCCAGCATGTTAAAATTTACTACAAATTTGTTTCTTGCTGATTCATAAAGCTGATCAAATTAAAATGGATATTCTGTCATAATTTGAATAGCTCTACTCCAAAATCTGCTAAGTATAGCTGAAACACTGTTTAAGCCTTAAATAAAGTACATAATCATCGAAAATTGGAAAAATATTTTAATGGTTAAACTTTATCTAATACTCGTACGATCAATGAGTTTTGGTAAAAACTTTTGTTCTCAATAGTTCAACTTTTTGATTTCTCTAATATTTATTATTATAAAGCAACAACTGGCACAAAAATTGATAGCTATGATGAAATATCAATATTTGCAAGTAGGTAGATAATGTTCTGCATACAATGGAAAAATTTGTAGTAAACCGAGGAGAACATTGTATATAACCAATTCATTTGCTGAACTGCGTAACATACAACCAATTGAAATGAAATAAATGCTCTATTCCATCCATAAATCACTCGTTTTAATGGTCATACCATTTGAATCGAACGATAGAAATCAGTTAGGAGGCTATTTTTACGGCCCGGTGCCGGATGCGCCATAAAGCGTAGCATAAAATCAGTGAGCCTTCGCCTTCGGGAGAAATATAAAAGTAAATAACACTTAGATTGGAGATTTAGACGAGCAGAGGCGCGACGTTTTCTTGTCGCTTCAATGAGTTGATAAAGTACCTTAAAATTAAAACATCTCTTTACACCCATGTCATGACAAGAAAACTGTCAAGTGTGGTAAAAAAATATATTTTTCGCTATAAATCGTGATCTTAATTAAATGTTGCTATAAACTTTAATATATAGGGATACCTTGTTTATATATTAAACCTACTTACCTATTTATTATCTAAATCGTAGAAACTACACCGCAAGAAGCACGTGTCTAAGAAACTATAAAATAAAACAAGTTTTTTTTTAAATAAATTGTACGCAAAAAATATAACGAATAAATAATAATAACAAAGTAAATAGTACATAATAAGGATTTGTTCGTAAAATTTGGAAAGAAAGAATAATCAAAAACGGGTTAAATTTGTTTAAAAGGTAAATGCGTTTGCAAATATGGCGTTCGCTATAAATTTCAAATTATCTATTTGCCGGAAAGCGGTTGTAAATATCAGTCTCTGTCATTGACATTCACGACGTTGTTAATGGTTCGTTAATTTGTACAGCTAAATCGCTAAACAAGAAATCCGTGTTTTAATTGTGCTATTTGTAGCTACGCGTGGCCTACGTATGCATATTTAAATCACAACGAATATTATAAATATGAAAGTGAGTTTGTGTATTCGATTGTTTGTTAGTTTATTTTCTCTTCACGTTTTATCGTCACGTAGTTGAGTAAACTACGAGAATAGAATTTCTGCAATCCGGATTTTTTATCTCCAATTAGCCTTTTAAACCAAGTCATATCCTATCAAAAATCAATTCTGTGTTCATTTTGTAAAAGAGTAATAAACATCCCAATAAAGTTTCGTTGTAATGTCAAAGGATACCTATAGATTGCGATAGGCGTTGTCAACATTATCGAATAGAAAGCTGGTTTGTCAACAAAATCGTCCAAAAAT
The DNA here is from genome assembly GCF_027563975.2 of Plodia interpunctella. Taxonomy (NCBI): domain Eukaryota; kingdom Metazoa; phylum Arthropoda; class Insecta; order Lepidoptera; family Pyralidae; genus Plodia; species Plodia interpunctella. The sequence continues at coordinate 6,268,521 of NC_071302.1, read as the reverse complement.
TCCATTGAGCTGGGTATATTGTGTACACATTAGCGGCTCAAGTTTTGGGGAACACGCGTCAAAGAGGCGCAGATAAAGTCACCGGTCGGATAACCTAGGCCTCCATCAATCACGTGACATGACTCCGGTTGTTCGCCAAATGGATTAGGAGGCCCGCCCAGGCTGTGCGTCAGATTTACCTCACGTCACCATGTGTAAACATTATTTGTGAAAGTGAAACCATAAAATGAAGACGTTGCAGAAATAGAGCTCTAAGTTCCCCTGGGTTTAGAAATAAACTTTGATGAGGTATTGCTCTGGGGATATTTAAATAAATTGTAACCTGTGCCATTCAGGAATAATGTAGCTTCCCTACCTATGAAAAAAAATTGTAAATGGGCTGAGTCAATCTGAAGTTTAACCCTTATGTATTAGTTGCACCCATAGTGTAGATTTGTAAGAAACTAAGATCTTAAACATTTGATGAAACTTTTTTCTGAATGTAACTACTGATGATATTAAAATTCTATTCATTTAGGTTTTCAAAGTATTTAATTTATTTTGTGAGTCATACATATAGAACATGAGCTTAGGGCATGGGATTGTGTTTATTATTAGGATTTTCCCGTTTTCTTTCGCTGTCATAGATAAACAGAGTCCGGTGTCCGCTCTGCTACTCTTTCTATTTCTACTTTTTTGTCCTCGGCATCCTTAGTAAACAGTTACTTTTCTATTCTATATATTTTTTATGCTGAACCTATGACACGGCTAACTTTTCTCAGGGAAATCTTTACAGGTGTTATTCGGGCCTCGAGAGATGAATTTGTCGACAGATGTTAGCAACTTTACAAGTTGCAGCATATTTGAAACAAGGATGTTTTTTATTTATTTTTTAAATGTAGTGTCATATTTCTTTCTCTTCTATAAAGAGACACATTAAACATAAAGTGCGTATAATAATAGATCTTGCAGTGGCGAAGTAGCTTGTTTATCTACCAGAGTAGACACGGCCAGTACCTAATAAAAAAAACTTGAGTCAGATATGTTTAAGTGGCCGAAAAGGTGAAGATGATTTAACGGTTATCGCCATCTAGCAACAGCAGTCGTAGTAATACAACTCGTCTTACTGAATGGAGTTGACATATATTTATGAGATCATTAGCGAGCCACTTCATGTCTCCAATTCTTGATCACGTTTTGAAATAGAACTTGATTGGAATTCAGATTTAAAACAATTTATTTGATAAAGAAGCGTTCTTTGATAATGATGGAATACAATATATCATTGGAAATATTTATTTGGAATATCTAGAAAAAAGTAACTCGTATAATTTGGTATTAGGAAAATACGCCTTAACCTGCATTCGAAACTTGGATGATAGGTGTTCTTCATATTTTCTACGATTATGAAACAAAGTATTATATTGTATTTTATTCATTATGATTAATAATAAACTATTTTGTTGTTTATTTTTATGATAATATGCATAAACAAAATAGTGTGATATAGGTATTGTTATATTTTAATTATTAATCAAATAAATAAGGTTTAAAGTTGCTTCGCATACGTTTGTGTTCGATGCACCAGCGGAGTGTGCGCCATTATTTATGCACTTTGTACACATTAATCGGGCGGACGGCACATACTCTCACGAGATGTGT